>NW_010518437.1:44856-54039 GCF_000687285.1 Phaethon lepturus
ATACACATATATGTATAAATAGGCTAGAATTGTTTTGTGGCTGGGAAGACGATTGTGTTCATGCCAACGAGCCCTCAGCCAAGAGGAGTCCAGCAGAGACAAGTCTCAAAAGAAGAGAGGAGCTGTGCCTCTGTGCAGACTAAAATTACAGCGGAAATGGGCAGCCCTGAACCACGAAGCCCGACTCGAAACGTATGACAGTCTTTCTAGGTGGAGAACGACGCTCGTAGCAGTCCCTTCCAGCTGCCTCCACACTTTGCCCCTCAGGGGTCCCCACTGTTCCCTTTGGGTAAGTGTCCGTGCCCACCTCTCTCCACAGCTAATCCCTCCTCTCACATACGCAGCATCAGCTCACTGATAAGATAATCTAACCAAACGGCTTGTATTAGGAGGCAGCTTAGTCATCTTTTTTAAAGCAAGCCACTGAGTTAGGCACATAACTAACATCCAAACAAGCAGCCTGCTTTTCAAGAACTACCAAGCACCACATATATGTCCTGTATATATCCAGTATATATATATATATATATATGCATACATCCCATGTATATCCTGTTTCATTTCAGGGGAGCTGTAGGTTGCTCCTCACTTTTGCAAACCAGGCCCTTGAGTACCTAACAATATATTTGGGAAACTAACTTCAGGTGCTTTTTTGGGGGTTCTTTTGTTTTAATCTTGGCCGTAAATTCTATGACTTATGAGTCAAAACCCCATCTGCTCTAAATTTGCACTTGATTTCATGCACAAATAGGGTTCACACATATAAGTCCTGTCATTTGTGTGCTCCCAGAGGCAGTGCATAAATTACCTATGCACAAAACAAGAGGTCGGTCAGCTTTACCTTGTGCGCTGCCGAGTAAGTGCACATCAAAGGGCATCCTGGAATGAGAATGAGGAGTCCTGGTACGGGTCACCCCCTCCACGCAGAAATGCTGCTTTTCTTGGGCACAAAGAAAACCTCTAGCAACTTAAAAAAAAAAAAATCTGCCAGAATTAATCAGCCAGTGGAAGGTTCAGAAGGAGTCGGGGTTTGGGCGAGCACTAACAACTAACACAGCAGATTTCACAAAGCTCTTTGAAACCTGGTTTTGATCTTAGAACAGACAGTAGTAGGTCTTCAATAGAAGTTACACCCATTTTATAACACGGCTGTGAGAAGTAGTATTAAATAACGTTGAAATAGTTCTATGTGATCAGTATAAATGGAGGTAAGACAGATTCAAAACCACTCAGAAAGAGACTATCAAACTCTGCAGAAATCACAGGGTTAACTCACATCAGCCAACATGAAGTTAAATACAGAGTGCTCTTGTAAAAGTGTTAGCTGCAAAAGTGTGTTCAGCAGCACAGTGTTTCATGTGACTCCTTTAGTCCCTCTTCTAGGCCAATTTTTGGTGGAAGACAAGTGCTTCAAAAAAGTAGGCATCTCTGACTGCTTTATACTCCAGTCGTAATCTGTACAAAAAGCAGGATCTTAGTGAGAAGCGAGGGAGGAAAGACACTGACTCTGAGTGGATCTTTCCCAGATAAATAAATTAAAAACATAGTAACACACAATGACTACCACAGCTTGTAAATTAAGGGAGTAACTGGTGCATAGTGAGGCACTGATGTATAGCCTGGAGGAGGAACAACTTCATCTGAACTACAAACAATTAATTTAAAAAAAAAAAGTACTTTGAAGAAAAAAATTGTCTCCAGACCGGCTTGTGAATAAAGCATACCAAAAAGCAACCCTGATACTCCATTAGCAACACAAAAATGGAACTGTCCCCCAAGTCTAGCATAAAAATTAATTGCCTTTTCTTTAAAATATAGCAGTTTTGACATTGAGATGCTAGAGCGTTAACTGCTGTAGCGTGGCTTGGACAAGTGTGGCTCAGGACGGCACACTGCTCTGCACCAAAAAAGAGAGTGCCCTGCTCAGGCACCTGAAATTGCTGCAAACGCGGCTGAGGTCACGCCTGCTCCGAGCCCTCCTGGCCACCAGCTGGGGTCTCCTGGGAGTGTGTCTGCAAACTGAGACACCTCAGCTTTGCCAGAGCCACCTAGCTGTCCCTGAGCGGTGACAGCCTGTGAGGTACCCGTGTGCACCGAGGTCCTGTCGTCTGAACGCTTGGGCCATGGGAAGAGGGAAAGAATTTTCTTTGTCTTAATTTTGTCTGTCTTTCTGCTCCTGAGGCCGAAGCCGAACCCGTCACCATTAAGCCGATCTAGCAGGAGCCTTCTGGTGACCCCACGGAAATGCGCGTCACGGCTTCAGCGAGCAACTAAGAAAGTGTGGAGACAACAGAGCTACAGCTCCGTCAGAATAAAGGGGGGAAAAATCAGTCCAACACCTCTTCCTCCAGACTGGCCACAGCAATTTGGGTTAAAGCAACGGTGAGGTTCCTGGAGCGGTCATGGGAGGCTAGGCACAACCCTGGAGGCCTTCAAGAAGATCTTGGTTTCTGGATGTCTTTTCTGGAAGTAATTATTTATCTCCCCTACTTCACACATGTTCCTTTCTTCCAAAATCTTGGGGGGTTTTGTTGCTTTTTTTTTTTTTCCTTTTTCACAAGGATAACAAGCAGTTCCATTTGCAGTTTCCTGTTGCATTTTATATTTGTTACTTCTAAAAGATAGGGCTAAACTGTACTTCAAGTCTTACTCAAGAGCTGGATAAAGCTCCAACTGCTTTCAAAAAGTGGGGTTTGGCCTAAACTTACTCCACATTAAGAGTCTGTCTGGTGATTATTTAACCTTAAGACTCTTGTTTCCTTTTGGATGGGCAAGATTTTGTGAGAGCTGCTTTAACATCCAAGCAGGTACACACGTGAAAGCCCATTAAGGCAAACAAATTTTACAGGAGCAAGTTCTAAGAATGTGTGTCCAGGCAGGCTTGTTAGATGGCCAAGAGATGCACACAAGTCCATACAAGCGCAGGATGCAGCTGGGTAGTAGAGCCACAACTTAAATCTCAGTCTTACACTCAGAAATAAAAATCAGAGTATAATAGGCAGAACTTAGTGACATGTCTTCAGGAGTTCAATTAAGAAAAACCTTTGACAAAGAATGTTTCAGTAAAGACATGCCTTAAGACTTTTTTTTCTCTGCTTTTTCAGTTGAAATACCAATAGCAAATAATTTTGTTAGTCACTTCCCTGACTTTATATATACACTGTTAGCTTACACTGTCTCTGTGCTGGGAGCTTCATGTACAAAACTGATTGACTCCTCAATAATTAAGAAAACATGCAGTACCAGCATTAGCTTGTAACTTCTAAAATCTTGGCAGAACTTGCATTCAACCTCTCAGCTTCCACTCAACTTTCTTGTCTTGTTTTTAAGTTTGTTTCTTTTAAGCACAACTAAAGGAATCCACTCTCCCTCCCTCCTCCCCTCCTCAAAACCAGACTTTTGCATCAATCAGTCTCACTGGCACCTTCACCACCAGCCTTCATATATTTCTGTGCTGTGACTGCAGACATGTTCTTTAAAACAAAAACTTTTTAAAAACCTAAATTTAACAGCATCTGAAGGTTAAATACTGTGCAAAGCGAGAGAAGAGAAGACAGTGACAGGAGAGCACTCAGTCACTGTAGTTTCTCATCCCAATGAAAGCATCCTTTGAGAGTTTGCCTAGGTGTTGTCTAGCTTATGTGATACAGTGCAGTGCCCATCAGCACTTCTGTTTGGAAGCTCACTTCTTAGAAATCACCAGCAGGCTCATTACTCATAAATCAGAAGGCGGCTTTCAACCAGGCCTGGGAATCTGGAGACGCTGCATGAAGAGGGAGTTCTGTCTGCTCTGTGGGTTTCAGACCGAAGGGGGGGTTGGCTTGGCTTCCAATCCTTGTGCATTCAATCAAGTGAATTGCACAACCATGCTGCTTTGCTCTATTTAATGTAATGTTTCCTGAAATGTCATTAGTGAGTAGTACAAGTTATGGTTGTTGGCGGGGGGTGGGGGGAGGTCCACAATCTAATAATGTAAAACAAGCTATCTGAGGGAGAAGGGAAGACAGGAAGGTGTTCTCTCCATTGGATCAATTAAAAAATGCCTGTGTATTCAAAATGCACTTTTTGTCCTATAACACCAGGTGTGAGGTAGCTCCTTGCATGTAGATCAGGTCCCCGCTCATTATAAGAGTCTATTCCATATAAAATGTCTTCTCACTGCCACCTGATTTTGCAAATCTTGACCTTAGAGTTTGCAGCTAGGTGTTATTCTTTAATGATATTTAGATAAGTCTCACCTAAACTGAAACACACCCAAGATAAGAAAACTTGCAGAGAGAAGTCTTGTCCTCAGAGGCTCTGGAGATGCCTCATCCTGACTCCTCTGGGAGGACACAGGTTGAACAAAAGAGATTGCTTGAGGTCCGTCTTTCGGTATGATTTCAAAATCGGGAATTTCTGCATGGAGAAGACATCATTAGTAAATCCCTTCACAGGATCAGGACTTTAGACTCTAAAGCTGCCTTTCCAAAGAGAAAGGTCAAGGTAAATATATATTGGTCCATTTTGGAAATGTATGTGTAGGCACAAAAGATATGGTCTTGAAGTCAATCAGCCCCCACATCAACTTAATGTGTGGCCTCTGTATTTCAGCCATCCGAAAAAAGTGCAACAGCCTGCTGAGGCCAATGGGAGTTTTCCGCTGACATC
Organism: Phaethon lepturus; assembly: GCF_000687285.1. Lineage (NCBI taxonomy): Eukaryota > Metazoa > Chordata > Aves > Phaethontiformes > Phaethontidae > Phaethon > Phaethon lepturus. The sequence goes on from NW_010518437.1 coordinate 49,507, forward strand.
AGTGCACTTTAGTGCAGGGCATTCACCTAAGGACCCAGAGGTAAGAAGCTTTCTTGCCCTTCCCTTATCTGCTGAAGAAGACAGGGCCAATTTCAGTGCTAGTGTGAACTGAGATCTATGTAGTTGAGCAGCATCAGTAATCATAGAATTGACTCCCACCTGGGAGGACTATTATTTGAAATGCACCAGTGATGTCTCCAACCTCTCTTACTATGGAAATGCTGAATAAGCAGCAAGTAGTAAGTTGGGTAATAGCATATTCCAGAAAAAAAACCCCCACTATTATTCATTCAAATCCATTAACTGTGTTAAGAAAGGAGGTGATTCATTCCAACCCTTGTCTACTTCAGTACAAAGCAGCTGGTTTTTAATCATCAGGGATGGTTCTGTCATTGAAATAGAGACTGCTAGCTGGATTATCATAAAAACCTGTCAATTAATTAACTGAGCTCCTTATAGCCAAAAATAATAGCACTTAAATGCAGCTTGTCGTATCTCTGTTGAGAACTGTCTGCTCTTCTAGCTATGAAGAACTAGAACCTCAAGGACAAAGAATGTAATATATTGACTGATATCTGTGCATTTTGGAAGGTTCGCTGGCTGTTCTTTATATTCTTCATGTATCCAGTTTCTCTGCCTTTCAGTCTGTACTTCTATAAGACCCTCACCCAGACTTTGATTAGGTAAGCTGCGTTATTAAGGCCACCTCCAGCTGCAGTTACTGTCAGCAAACAGCAGTTAAAGTAAACCCACTTCTACTTAAGAATAGCATAAAAGCCATTATAGTAAAATAATGTAAATTATTTACTAGTCAGTCAAAATGGAAAATAATTAGGTCCCACAATATTCTTCTGGGTGTCCAAGTCATCTCCCAGAGATCCAAAATACTCTCCTTAGCAAAGTGTGTATCAATAGTTTATTTCATGTTATTTTTAATACAGAAATTATAGAAGAGGTACCTTTTGGCCAGCTCAGTTCTTTCTAATTATCAACCAGAGTTGTAAGTAGGTAGTGTGAATGTGCCTACATCTTCCTACCATTTGTCAGGTGAAGCTGGGTATTTGACTACTCAACAACTGCACCTCTAGGTTCATTTTAAGTCTATGTGGACAGTAATCTACCATGTTTCAAAGCCACCTACCTATAAAAGCAGGGGTATTAGTAATTATTTTTCTGCAAATTCTACAGAATTGGAACTACAACTTCTTTCATATTTGTTTATTTAAAACTAAATGCTTTGACTCTGACTCAGTTTCTGAGAACTAATATTGATACTACAGGCAAAAGTAAAATGTTATTTTAGTTGGCAGTATTTCTAGAAGTCTGAAAAGAGTCAAAGATTTGTTTTCTTCCTTGGGTACCTTCTCTGTGTATCAGTTTTCCTTGGTAGGTCTTCATTTATTATTTCATGTGACTTCTTTATTACTGAAATTTCCTCTGGATCTGTACCTGGGTGAGAATAAACATCACTCCCCACAGCAAATTTCATTCATGTGTACAAGACATATTCAAACAGTGAACTCAAAGGTTTTTGTCTCCATTACAGTTGCTGAGAGTTCTCAGACACATTACCTGGATCAAAAAGAGGTCTGCACTGGATTTTTTTATTTTTAGAGGCAAAAGGTTAAAACAATTTGGATGCCAGATGAAGGGAATGATTGCCGTCCAGGTTTTCTGGTTTGTCTGTACAAGAACTGTCTGCAACGTGTTAATGAAAGGCAATGCCAGGGTAAGACAGAGTAAATCTTGCTTAGTCAGTGCCTTCCTCACCAGGGTATGTTTTCTAGCAAAATAGAGTGTATGCTGCCTTCAGCTTGCTTTAAAAGCATAGTCCTGGTCAAGTCTGGGCTGGAGATTTCTTGAATCACAGTGTGTTATTTGCAGCTAAGAGATGTTCTGCTTCAATTTCAGCCAGCTGATTAATAGAATGTGTTTATACCCCTCCCCTCTTGTTTGTTGGGTCAAACAGACCTGCCGAAGAATATGGGAAAATGGTTTCTTCAGGGACTGAGTAATACTATAGAAACTAAAATGGGGGGGGGTGGGAGGGAGAAAACATTCTGTTCTATTTCTTGTTGAGCTGGTGGTAGGACTGGAGGAGTTTCCTCCAGGGAGTTTATTTAAACCGTGATACAAAAGGTATTCTGAAAAGACGTGGGGACGCTCTGACAGCATTCAGTTGCTTTATTGACTGCTGCTACAAATTTGCTCCTGGTTTGAACCCCCAGACCCAAGGGTAGCTTTGGGTCATGCTAGCAATTGGGGAAGGACTGGGGGTGAAGGGAGCTGCAGCTGACATGAACTCTTCTCCAAAAGGAATAAGCAGGTTACTTCTGTGCTGCCCCACGGTCAAGCCTGCAGCATCAGAAAACATTTTGCAGTATGGACACAGTGGAACCGAGCTCTCAGGCTGGGAAGAGGTTTGCAGATATGTCCTTCATGTTGGACCTTGCACAGATCTTGAGGAGGGGCAGAAATACAGTTTTACTCCTAGCAGATGCAACAGAAATGCAAAACCAAAAGCAAGCTTAGTTGTGAGTTTGTGGATTGTCCTTCCACTGTAGGTGATGAGGGGGGTTTTATTGGATCTCCAGCACCATGAGGACTTAAGGCAATGTCTTTACTAGTCAGTAAAACAGGCCCACAACCATTGTTTGACACGGGCTTTCACTCAAAGTGTCTTTGCTCCTCACACTCACACCACATTTCAGGAAAGCGTGGCCTTGCCCATGCCACCTCTAATGGGAACATTCTTGGCCCATGTCCCTGAAGGAGGCCTGCACGTTGTTTGCACAGTTGTCATGGCCAAAACTTCACAGGGACCATGGTACCGGCTGAATGCTACAGGCTGGGATGTGCCAGTGCCACACTTCTGCCCAGATTCTGTTCAGTTTACTAATACAGACGTAACCTGACAGACACCACGCAGGATGACTGATATACAAGATGCATGAGGAAAGTGGCCCAAAATAAGCAGTTTAGTCTCATTTCCAAGAGTTCACATGCTCTGTACATAGCACGTGTCCCTTCCACGTAAATCTTGAATCTGTTGACCAGCAAGGCTAGAGACGACTAACACCTTCAGTTCACAGAAGCTTCGTGGCAAGGAGGAGAGCCAGGAGGGGCAATGCAAACAGCCAAATTCGGGCTCCCACTGAGACAAGACTGCGATCTCAGTCTTGTTAGAAGCCAGAGGTTCTGCCCAGCAAAAATGTGTTACACCTGTCCTACTGTTTCAGCTCAAACCCAGGCTTTCACCCAACCAGTGAAATCATCCCAGGATGAAACTGAGGAGAAACTATGCTTGCTTAAACCCAGTTCTTGTGCAAATATGTATTCGTCTCTCATGTGCACTCCAACTCAACCTTCAATTTGCAGCAAGACAACACAAAACCTCTCCGCTGTTGTGGAAGTGGACACCCCTTGAGGTGGTGAGTATCTGAAGGACTGTGATATGGAAGGTCTTGAGGTGCTTGTTTCCAGATACAGGTTTCCCAATGAATAATCAAGGTTAAAAAAATGCAGTACAGCCTCACAGATGGGCAGGATTAAGTTTACAGGCAGGGGATGTGGAAAAGTCCCAAAATTGTATTTACTGCAGAAGACCAAATTCTATTGTGAAATGGATTTTTTTCTGAAAACAGTTTGGATTGAAGAAATCATCCACAGGAAAGACTATATTGTAGCCATTTCTTTCCTTCAGACTTCAGAAGCTTGTGACTCTGCATGAAAGGCAGCAACAAACTGGATGTTTCCTGCATTTGGTTTTAGATGGGGTTGTACTACCTATTGCAGCTGGTTGTTAAAGTTTATTATAGTGTTAGGTTTGCAAAGTATTTAAAGTTACCATCAAAAATTTCCAGGTGCATACTGCAACTTCTTTTCATGGTATTTAGGGTTGTCCTGCCCTCACAATCTGAGGACCCAGTTATATTGCCCTTGGTCCTTCCAACCACTTCGGAATTAGCTGCGAGATGAGGAAAATCCATACATTGGAGATGCTGTAATGAGTAAAAGACAATTGCATTTTGTGTGACATGGATGGGAGATTGTTCCTGACTGCGCACAGAATTACGAATCGGTCAGGAGAGAAAACCTTGAAGGTCATGGTGCTGTGGTGTTATGCTTTGGGATGATCAGTTTAGGAGTTGGGAAAGGACCAGAAGGAGAAGGATAATGGGCAAGTCCAGTAGGTTATGCAGGATCATCTGACACAGGAGGTCAGGCTGAGGGTAAGGCAGACACCCCAGATGGAGAGAGGTTTTAACATGCTCAAATTCAGTGTTTTTTGAAAGCACCAAGGGAAAGAAGTTTTCTAAAGAAAATACTTGAGCTGTGGTAACTGAGAGGGGTTTGCCTAAGTCTGCATAAGTTTATATAAAGCTTAATTACATTGTCTGTTCCGAGCAAATGTCTTCAGCGGGTGGAAAACTGCACTAGCGAGGGTTCACGGTAATGTGGGAAACAGCTCGGTGTCCTTGAGATGCCACTTGGGGATCTCAGAGCAATGGAAAGTTTATTTTTGTTCAGCAG
>NW_010518437.1:54070-57618 GCF_000687285.1 Phaethon lepturus
AGCAAGGTTTGTATACTATACACATACGTTATTGGCGTGCAAGGCAGCACGACCTGTATCGCTAGCAGATTTCTGTTCTTCTAACGAGATGGACAAAGAGCTGAGGAAAGAGGTTTTACAGGTACAGGTATTTATTAGCATTTTGACAACTATTTCATAGAGTTGCAGCACCCAGCAAAGTCAGCTGATGAAGTGCTAATGAAAACGAAGTAGAGTAACTGGAAGGTGTTTCTTTCCGTGTGATGCCAGGGGATTGCAGGACATTTTGTGGCATCGTTTTTGAAAGAAAGACACAGAATTCATTTTCTAGAAGGATACTGGGCAGCTGCTCAGCAAGGACATATGGGGAACTCAATATAATAAGCTAAGAGTGGATAACCCAGTCTCCCTGATCCCCGCATAGTTTAAGTCCCATAAGTAAAGGAGAGCAACTTGTGTTTAGATTAGATATTAGGAAAAATGTCTTCACTGAGAGAGTGGTCAAGCATTGGAAGAGGCTGCCCAGGGAGGTGGTGGAGTTACCATTGACTGGAAGTGTTCAAAAAATGTGTAGACATGGCACTTGGGGACATGGGTTAGTGGGCATGGTGGTGTTGGGTTAACGGTTGGACTTGACGATCTTAGAGGTCTTTTCCGACCTTAATGATTCTGTGATTCTTAGCACTAGCGGAAACTGAGATTATTCCTTGATGAGTAGTACAGTGACATTTCTGGACTCACCCAGGGTAAGTAAAGGGGTTTCAAACCTGTCACTAATTCCTCTCTTGTTCTCCCCATCCTTTCTGTGGCATTTTTATAATTTTTCAGTGATCCCTTACCTACAGCTCATTCAAATAATTATTTCACCAAGTCTTTTTAATCAGGGAGGAAGGAGGGTGGGATAAGAGAAACTTGGAGTGAGTTGTCCTTCTGAACACAGACTGCAAAACATTAGCCTCCATTTTCACCGAGAGACAAGAGGAAATACCAGGGAAAAGCAGCTAAAGGTCACAGAATGGCACATTTTTCGTGTAGTTTACCAGAAGTATGTGAAAACAGCTGTACAGAGAACAGATAAATTATGTTTTAACTTTGGATTGAGCTCAGAATTTTGAACAAAAAAATCTACCTACCCTATTTATAGCTAGTTCTGTCACAATATTGTATGTTATTGCAAATATATTAGCTGGCAATGGTTTTTAACAAATCAGTGTGAAAGGCATCCTTGTAATAAAGAAGTTATAATGAGACACAAAACAGGATTTTCCCTTGAGTTCCTTGTCCTTTTTTCCTTGGGACTCTTTATCTCCTGTTCTATTAGGAAATGTCTAAGTTTATATGCCCATATGCTGAGAGAATGAAATACCAGTGTGCCAATGGAAAGTTTTTGTTCATGTGGACAATGTTACAGTGCTGGTGGCCTCTGCAGAAGATAGGGACATATTTTTTGACATACAATTACTCAGCCACCATCAGAGCATGAAACAATAAAGAATTATCATATATTATGTACAGCAAAGCAGCTTTTAGCCAGACATGGACTTAATCACATGAAAATTTAGCTTAGAAGCAGTTCTGCATTCATTCATGTGCCAGGAATATTTGAGAAAAAACAAAATGCTACTAAAAAGCATTTTACTTGTAAAAACAGTGCATTTGGAATGAAAAGGACTTGCAAACTTATACACATGCAAATCTGGGTAGTCCCCTTTGTGACTAAGAATTTTCATTAATATGAAAAGATTTAATAAACATAATCATATGCAGAAAGAAATCACCTTGCCCTTCAGTGAAAATATTTAAAGAATGTAAGGCCATGAACAGGCTCACCAGTGAGTGATAACCCTTAATTCTAATTATTTTGTGAAGTCTTAAAAATCCTACTATGAGAATGGGCTCAGAAAAATGCTCATATTTGAATCCAAAGTCAAATTTAATTTCAAATATTTTCCCAGCTATGTGCTGCATTTCATTTCTAATAATACTACCTTCTTTTTTCTCCTTTTCTGAATACTATGAAAAATGAGTATTAAATTTGAACACGCTGCTGGTAAACAAGTGGCATGGATTGTCAGCAAAAATTCATGGTTCAAAAGCCATGCTTTCCTTTGTGGTTTTTGTGTCCCTTCTGCCAACGTAATTTACATAATTATCGACATTGATTGCATGCAGTTTCACTATGAAATATGGACCATTCATTTTTTGCAAATTACCTATTAAGCAGGCAATTTCATGAAGCAGTTCAACAAATAATTGATAGAAAATAATTGATAAAAAAAAATTACTCCACCTTTTCACAGAAATTTTCTAGTAGGGAGATGTCAATATTAATAAATAAGTTTTCTCAAATGATTTGCTCAGATACATGGGGAGATTTCAGATTATTAAAACTGAGTACTATGATTCCCATATTTTAGGTTTCTTATTGCCTTTTTGTGCTTTGATTACCAAGATGACAGAGCCCTCAACTGCAAAAGATATAACGGCTGACGGAGCCCAACAGGACACAGTCTTGTTGTACAAGATGTAAAAGACACCAAGCTCCTCGCAGCAGAATCTTGACCGGTTCCCAGTCACTTCAGGGAAAAGGAACTGACTCCACTTCATCATGGCAATATCAGTACGTTTATTTTATTTCATTTCATCCATTACAGACTGGCAAGTCAACAAAGTCACATCTGTGTATAGAACTGGATCCGTTTAACCAGAAAATTATTGCACGCATCAAAGAATGGCAAGTAACTGTAAAGCGCATTAAATTTCAAAGTAATAATTATATACCTTAAACCCAGATCTCCACCAGCGCAGCTACACTGATGACGAGAGTTGCTTCAGATTTACAGCTGTGCGGGATCAGAACCAGACCTGGGCTGGTTTAATTCTGCAGTGCCGTACAGTCCTTAGGTGGGTACGCGTGAGCAAGGGACGAGTTAGACATCTAAGGGGGCCAGGTCAGCTCCTTGGGAAGGTAAGGACCATGAACATTTTCAACTGCAGTGGTGAAAGGGTTAATGCTTCCATGCCCGTGTACTATCAACAATTTTATTAACTTGTTTTCATTCCTTCTTTTTGTTTTCATTCCCTTCTAATGCTGTTGTTCATTTTCAGATTCCATTTTTAATATTTGTAATTCAGTTTTAATATCCTCCACAGGAATTTAAAAACAATCTACTCTTTAAAACTTAATTGTAGCATTCGTTATTCCATAAAAAACACATTTTACATTTTCAGATCCAATTCCGTGAAGTAATTGGATAATAAATGAATAAGGAGAACAACAAGACCCTTATTAACTTTTTAGTCATTAAACTGACTTAACATTTCAGAAAGAACAATAACTTTTCCAATTACATTCCAGAACAGTGACCATAATTATAATGTATAAATGTATAAAATGATGCTGTCTTTCTCGGATGGTAGGATGGAAATTTGTAATTATTTACATTTTCCCCGAGCAGCATAAATTGCCAGCGTTTCTCTCCAAGAGGGGACTGTGCCCCCTCCCACTGCAGGGCACCCAACCAACCACCCAGGCACCACTGAGGGCGATCACTCGGCAGCACTCGCCG
>NW_010518437.1:57632-57978 GCF_000687285.1 Phaethon lepturus
CGCCCGCCCCCGCCCCCAGCCAGTCCCCCGCACTGACCCTCCTTCTCCCGAGCAAGCACCACCCAGCGCTCTGGGTGCCCACTCGGGGTTCGGTCCCGGACACAGCTGCTAAATTCAAATCCCCCACCCATTTCCGCGCCTGGAGGAAGACCCCATGAAAGCTCAGGAGATGCCACCAGCTCAGCTGTCAGTGGCGCTCCAGCAGCATCCCCGGACCAAGCGCAAGGGCCAGCCTTTCCCCGGCTTCCCTGGTGCCAGCCCAGGGGAAGAGGAGGTGCTGGACGTGCTGCAGGGAACCTGCCACCTCCACCTCTCTCCTCCTGATGAAGATCCCCTGCGCAGGCGC
>NW_010518437.1:58456-58699 GCF_000687285.1 Phaethon lepturus
GCATGGCGGGGCTCTCGGCGCCGCGGGGAGCCTGGGCGGACCATGCTGCGGGACACCCGCGCTCCTTCCCAAGCGTAGGTTTAAGCAGAACGACCCCGCACCCTTGTGACCTCCCACCCCGATTAATGCAGCTTATTATGATGGGCCTGGTCCTGGCCGGGGCCGGGGGAGCCTCGTCCGGAGCAGAACAGAGCAGGCCTGCCCGGGAGCGGCTGAGCCCGCTTCACGTCTCCCCCTCACTAG
>NW_010518437.1:58730-63914 GCF_000687285.1 Phaethon lepturus
CCCACAGAACTGTCCACAGGTGAGACCTGGGAACGTCCTGGTGCGTCATTAAGTCCAGCCCTTAATATTATCCAAAGTACCACTTTGGATGGCACCTCACATCGCTTTGCAACTTATTCGGGCTTGCCAATCCATCATCCCGACCACCTAATGCTCTCTCCTAACGTTCGAAAAATCCAGGTGAAACCTGGATCGGTTGCCCACGGGCTTTCCTATTCGAGCTTAGGTGCAGCAGGTCGAAAACCAAGAGACAAAAAAAGGACAGGTGAGAACAGTCTCGGGCCAGGACTATTGTGTTCTGCCCAGCTCGGCTGCCCCAGCCACAACACTTGGAGGAAGTGCCACACAAACAGAGGAAGCAGGATTCGGGCTGAGAAGGATTTAGTAACGGCATTACTACACTCTCAGCACTGATGCCTGCAAAAGATAAAACCTGGGAAAAGACCTCGGGTTCCTACTCTTTATTGTTGGTGCCTGGGATTTAGCTTGTATGTCTGAACTATGTACATATTTCACTGATTTAGGTGGGGCACCATGCACGTATTTATATGGGCCGAGACAGTGACAGGACTGCTGATGTTTACAGTAACAGGTTAGAGAGACTTTGCCAAAGCATTCTTAGTTTTTAAAATGATTGGTCCGACCCAGCCCCCTTCCCCCTCTCCATTGTTATTTTGTCTGCTGGATTTACGGAAGAAGGAAATGGTAAATTACAAGAAAAAAATAGCATTTATCTTGCCAGGACGTGTTGCTTTGAACTTGGATGATATTAACATATCAATCAGATGCAGTGATATGTTAAACAAGGTTGCCCCTGGTTTATGGTTCACCAACGCTGGGAGTTGAACCGTGGCTTTGTCTGCATGGTGGGCAGGGAACTTACTTCCATCAGTCTAAATCCTTCGTGTGGACACGTAGCATTGACTCTGAGCACAGGGTGCATTTATCTCATCTGAGTTACATTGACCTAAAATGAAGTCCAGTTTACAATCTAGATCAGACTGAAAATTTGCCCAGATGAAGCTATTTCAACACAGTGACGACGGCTGAAGATCCTTGAAGCAGGAAAGCGCAGAACAGGGAACGTAATTACAGACCGCAAACACTCTGTTTAGAGTAGTCTTGTAAGAGGAAATATTTTCGGATGACATTTCCAGTTCCCAATCAAAGCTTGGCCAATTAGATGGAAAATGAATTTAGAAAGGAAACATTAATGAGATTTTGATGCAGATGCTAATTCCAAAACTTCATGAGGCTTCAAAGATTTGCTTGCTCCACTCCACCATTTCCTGATTATGGAATATTCATTATTTCACAATAACTCTTCAGGCTGGGGACAGCTTAATTTAACTACATTGCTTCCTTTGGGGACCACTAGGAACATGTGATTTAAGTGTTAAATGACAGTACTGAACTGCATAGTAATTTGAACTGGACTGAACTGGATTTACCATACAAAGAAGCATGCCATGCACCAACCTACTGGCTACAAGGAAGTAAAAACAGAAGAAAGAAAAAGAGTAAAAAGAGTCATTCCCACAGGTAGTAGCTTGGAAAGAAGTCTTACCCTTTTCCTTTTTGCCTCTTTTAGTAAATAGCACAGGTATAAAAATGAAGAAATATATACAAAAAATATTTAATCATCTCACTTGTTTCTGTTTTCAAAATGATACTTTTCCTCCCATATGTAAGTGAACAGTGAAAACAGATCTCACTAAGTAATATAATAACCAAATAAATAATTTCGTAAAAAATAACAATGCCCCAGAAGTAAATTAATCCTCCGGGCTTTAAACAAATATAGACAATTTAACTCAAAAGTGTAATTTTTTTCTCAAGGAATTGAAAGCTGAAAGTTATAGTAAAATCTTGATGTAATCATAACCATAGCATCTACTATAAACAAGTTACAGACACATTATTGTTTGGAAAATTAAATCAGTCCTTGGAAAAGTACTTGTACTTACTATTTTTAAACATAGCGAAACTCTACAGTTAATCAGCAGGCAGACTTCACAAATACATTTTTTAATACTCAGACTTACTATCTACATTTTACACAATTAACTTTTACATCTACAGGTATTACATGGAAATAGAAAGGGAACTACAGTTAAAAAATAAATATGCTCCAAGTTCAAAGCCCAGGACCACAACACACTAATAATTCTCTGGAGGTGAAGAGAGAGGAAAACCCCAAACATTCTGATTTAAGAAAACAAGTAGCTACAGAAAATGAAGTCCAGTTTCCTGTGGCTTTGTGTCTTGTGGTCGAATTACCCTGTCTAATAAAATGCAAACTCTGATTGAAATTTTTCCTGTGGTTGAGGCATCTATCAGGTCCTTTTCTCTCCCGTGCAGATTTTCTGATGTCCAGTAGTAATGTTCTGCTCATAATGAAGTCTTTCCCTCAGCAGAAAAATAAGTCAGGCCCCCAACTCTGCTTGGCTACTAATTTTCACTAAACACAGAAGAAATTAGCATCAAATTTCCTTCATCAAATAGACTGAGATTAGTCAACAAATTCAAAAGTTATAGAGGACTGAAAGACAGGCACGATGATCATATGCATTTCTGTATGAAAGCAGGTTAAGAGTGCAAGTATCTCGCGCGCACACTTGGTTTTGTCTCAGACCAAGTTTCCCTTCATACGCCAGTTTGCGTATAGATGTATAGACAAGGTGCGTGTTCTTTTTGTGAGTAAGAAAACTGTAGCAATAGTGGGGGAAAGGGATCCAGCACAGGCAGGTTGAGTGTAGAGGAAGTAAAAGAGGAGAGTAAAAGATCCGTGAAACTGCTACTCAGTGCAGGTAATCCTGGTAACGAGGGTAAGCAGACATTTTTTATAAGATACGCTGATGTGCTTTACTGGAAGCAGGAAACTAATGCGCTGAGAGGAGTAGAGAAGTAGTGGGTTGTTGGTTTATGCACGATATGAAAAGCTTTTGTTTTCCATATATGAACACTGAGGCCTATCTCTGAGCCAACCATCATTGCACCAAGTTTCTAGCCTCTATCCACTGAATATCCTGGGATAATTTACATGATCTAGTTGAAGATGTCCCTGGTCATTGCAGAGGGGTTGGACTAGATGGCCTTTAAAGGTCCCTTCCGACCCAAAGATTCTATGATTCTATGATCAGGTTCTATGATTCTATGATCAGCAAAAATAAGGGCTCAAATAAATAAATCTTCACACTCTTCAGGGGTTCTCTTGTGCTTTATGTGAACTCTCTTTAAGTGGAGAACAAGGTTTCTAGGGCAATGCCAAAAAGGATAAAGGAAGACAGATCTTCTGCTTCAGCCTTTACTTATGTCTATATTCTAGTAGGCAGTCATCACTTCAGCATTTTTGTCTTGGAAAAAAATCTCTTCTTGCTCAGCTTTTGCCTGAAATGTAGTTACATCCACTATCAAGAAGAGCCTGCAAAAATAGAAATGGCTATATTTGCTTCTAAAAGTGCTTTAATAAAACATCTCTACAGCAGGAGTAAAGGCTGTACCTTGCCGGCAGCTCCTCTGCTGTTGCAGGGCAGCAGTGGCACTACCCCTCCTCCCCTCCTCTCTGCCCGATCACCCCAAGGGTGAAAATGAATTTACTGTTTAGTGTGGATGAGACCTCAAAGACCTTCCAGGACAAGACAAGGCAACGCCAGGGTCTTATTTGCCTACTCAAACAATAATTTAGTGTATGCTTTAAAAATTAATCTGATTAATTTAAAGATGTATTTCATCTTGTGAGACAGACTTTTACAATGGGGAAGGATTAGTAAACCTGTAAGAATATCTCTTTGCCACAAGAGTTTCCACAATTAACTGAGTCTGACAGATTTTGGCTATGTTCCCCAGAAAAAGCACTAGAGGTCATGAATATTGCAACTATGGTTTACCTCAGCCAGAAAAACCAATTATCCTTTACATGCCTCTCTGCATTGTTTCCTAGGAAGGCCATTTCTTCTTGGACTGTTGGCTCGTGGCATCTGGCTGGGAGATAGGGATATATTTAAAAGTCCTTAAGATGAATCATTGTCAGAATTAGCTTACACAGGGATGCAGAAGTAGCCCAGCAGAAACAAAAAGCTCCAGTCATCAGCTCAACTCTGTTGACAACACTTTTCCATTCAGATTTCTTTGAGAAGAAGGAATCGACAAGTTTGAAACCCACGGTCCCAAAGCTGGACTCTCTTCATGAGTATGAGAAGCATTTACATTTAGGCATGCAAAACCTCTCTCCAAGGAATCTCAGGTGGCACTTGGATCTCCATTAAGGAACCTCTAAAGAACGTCTGTTATGGCAGTTGGTCCTTTCTGAGATAACCACGGCTTCTGGCATCCCCAACAGGGAAGATCAAATGGGTTCTTTTAAATATCACCTACTTAAACCTACTTGGTTTTAAGTAGGTTTCACTGGCCCAGAAAGGTCATGAATAAAAATTAAACCTTTCATATAGTTCTTGTTGAGGTTTTGAAACCAGTTGCTGGAAATGAGCACCTGAAGGGCTCTGCTTTTCATGTGCTGTCTACAAAGAACCAGCAAGTACCAGTGCCAACCTCCACAGGCTTTGATGGCTCTCATCTGACTAGAAGCCCCTAACTCTTTTCCCCTGCTTGATCCACCAGGACTACCCAAACCATGAGAGGAATCAGTCAGCACAAATTTTCCATATAATTTACTGGAGATTTTAATTACCAGCTAAATCAAACAGCAGAGGGCTCAGGCAACACGCAATCCACTTGGGAATTCACCACCTGCCTGGCTCAAAAAGCATAAAGTGAAACCACATTGTTTTATAGGTTTCAAAAAGAGAAAGAAGATGAAAAACAGTAAGCTTTTGCTTCTAGCATATATTAATTTCTCTTGGAGCTATTTTTTAACAGAACTACTATAGCAAACTGCAATCTTTCAGTGGCTCAGACTGTAGCTTTGGGTCCATTCTCTGCATTTTCCCAGAGATCAGACTGACAGAAACTTGATTTGTTCCGAGAATACAGCCCATGCTATACATTTAAGGACCCTGTGCGAAAAAATCACGTAAATGTCATGGACACAGAAGGAAGAAACAAATTAATGTAACACAGACAACTTATTTCTGATATTTTGTTACTCTGTAGTGCTTGACTTGCAAGCTAAACAATGTAGTTTTTACATGCAATTCCATTAAAGAAAAAAAAATGAGGGAAAGA
>NW_010518437.1:63945-68491 GCF_000687285.1 Phaethon lepturus
TGAGTAGTCATCAGGTCCCAAAAACTTAGATCCACGGCACAGCCTACGATTGTCCTAGTCTGCCTGAGCCTTTGGTGACACAGTAGAAGACTATTGTCTATGCCCAGCCACAGGAGGGAGATGAGACAGATCTTTAGTGAGTACATTTCAAAGCTATTTGTTAGACAGCAAATGAAAGATGAAAGTTGGGAAAGCACAGTTCAATCACAGAAGAAAAATGTCTTTTCTTTTTAGAAAACTCCGCTGTTCTTGTTCTCCCTGGCTTCTCTCTCCATCCCCACATCTGTTCCCACTTACGCTTTCCCCATTTTCTCACTGGGAAGCATCAGACAATCTTTACTGCAGGCACAAGTATCCGTTCCAAGTGTCTTCGAGGGAATACATTCTTAGTCATCCTTGTACTCTACTGGGTGTCCTTGCCTTACTTGCAAGTCTGGGTCCACATCTGTCCCAGGCCTCGACTCAGCAAAATACTTAAGTGGAGACCTCACTGTATAGAAGTGCTTAAACCCTCAAATCTCCAGCATGCATTTAATTTTGAGAACTCATTCCACTGAAGCTTGGAGAATTGCAGTGTTTGTCACTGTGTTCTCCTAAAATGGGGCCTGAGACCGGCATATGGCACTTACTTTTGACACCGACAGCCAAAAAGTGCATATTAATTTTACAGAAAATAGTTGTTTTTTTTTTTAAATACAGTGGCAAGAAAGACTGTTATTTTCCCTGCACTTTTTCAAGGTGACCTAATTAGGAATTTTCATCATTTTGTTATACACTCAAAACTCAGAGCAAGATATTACTCAAGCTGGCTCGTGAGACTCCTGCTGGGTCTCTGTGTGTCCCTTGAACCAGTGAGAACCAGTGAGCCCCTGGGGCACTCATGTTGGACAGAAAAACCTCTTCCTCACTCCTTCACTGACCTTCCCCAGGGGAAGGCTCATTACCCTCAAACCTATAGGTGGCTCAGGTGTCCTTTACAGCCAAAGCACACCACAACCACTCCAATGGAGAGGAAAAAAATGCCCGAAAACACAATAACGCCTGCATTTGCCTATTGCTTGTGGGTAAATGATCGTGATCCATGGGAGGAAAAGAGAACTGGCATGGATGGGGGAAAAACATCATAAGACCAACAGGTTGCTATGCAAAATAATGACTTAATAGGCAATGCCTGTAAGCATTTGTTGTCTTAATTAATTGCAATTAACCTGTTTCAAATACTAGGAAGATCTTCATTCAGTTAGAAGTGGCAAGTGTTCAGTGTTCAATGAAGCAGCTAAATGTAGAAAATCATCGCTCAGAAAACCATATCTCTGCAAGAGAAGAACATTGCTGTTAGCTCTCCTTTTTCAGGAGAAAAGGAGCTGACATAACAGGACAGGACATTTCCCACTCAGAAAACATGCATGCTCAGGCAAGCTGAAGGACTGTGTAAAGCAGGCAGCTGCAGAAAGATGAGTAAGTCCCATCCATTCAGAGATAAAACAACATTTTTTTTGTTTTGTTTTTTACATAGGATAGTCTAATGTGGAAACTGCCAATCCTTCTCCTCTCACTACTTCTTTGATGTTCATTTGCTTTAAATGTTTTTCCCTGTGATGAACAACAGAGATTGCCAGTAAGTATTTGCAAGCTCAGCAGCAAAGCAGAGGGAACAGAGGATTTGTTGCTTAAAATGAGCCCTTGAAAATGACTGTCTACAGCCATTCCCTTCTGTTTGCTTCACTGTTATGGGATAAAGGGACGCAAACAAAGTATGATGGCAATAGCTATAATAATAGCAACTCATTAATGTTTGCAAAGCTTCTATTGGAGGCTTGTAAGTGTGCCATGTATCACTCTGAAAGGGATACTGAAGAAGACACATTTATTTTCTCACAGCCGGCCTCTTTTTACTTATACTTTTTACTTGCAATTATTTTTTATAATAGTTTTCAACACTGTCAAAATTACCACAAGAAGAGCCAAAAGTGCACCTAAACCTGTACCCTGCCCGTGAGGGTGGGATGCTTTGGGAGGAGTGCGAGAACAGAGTCAGAATATTACAAGACGGTGTTATTTCCTCCAGGCACACTCCCCATCTCAAACCACTGCATATGTTGCACATGATGAACACAGGCATCATAACCTGCTCCTTCAGAAGTCAGCCATCCTGGGGGCCCTCCTTGAATGAGATGTTCCTTGCCCAAAGGAAGAAGGCGGGTGGTGGCACTAGATGGCACTGGAAGCCCTGCGGTTTAGGCATTTTTACAGTTATTTTGTGCTGTAAGCGCCATCTGGTGGTATTATCGACTTTTTTCTTGAAAAGTCTGGTTACGTGACCCTGTCACTAGCAACCACACTTTCCACGTTTTTCAATAAGTAGATATCAAAACACAATGCCATCGGGTTTTTCTAAACTGAAGACTGTTTCCCCTCCTTTCTCATTATACTTTTGGAAAGGAGTTAAATATGCAGTGTACTTGCCAATTCTGATTTTTGGCCAAAAACATTTAATCAGAGAAAGTTTGGCTTGCAGAAAGGTATGCATGTGCTGCCAAATGCAATCCTGTTGCTGGATGTAAGAGCATTTCAACGTCCTTTCCTCCATAGCTCTTTGGCTTCTCCTCGTTTGTGATTCCCCCTGAAAACTCAATAAAATAGGCAAGACAAACCAGAGACTGTCATGGGAGGCGAAAGCACAAAGAAGCTCAAATGAACGAAATCACACATCCATATAGTCTTCCAACCCCAATCCTGCCCTCCCAAAAAAAGAGAAACAGCAAAGGGATGGTCCTTTGCAATATTCCCCAAAGTCAGGAAAGTATCTAATCATCCTCCAAGATGCTGCACGAGAATGCTGACCACCTAGCAAGGGTTTTCTTCCATGCAAGTTTGTTGCAAACCTACTCATCCCTGACTCCATTCATAGCTTGCTTGGCCTGAAATGTTTTATTAACAAATAACATGTTCTTTTACACCCATAGAATATTCCCCCTAAGTAGAAAAGTGTATTATTTGTGTATGAAAAACTACAGATTCCGCTTTGCCATTTCCTGGACAGCATCCATTGCTGGGTTGAAGCACCGCGTAACAGGTATACGCAGAGCTTCCCAAAAGCAGGTATCTGCTTCATATTTTGAAAGACTTTTGCACTCCTGTGAAGGCTGGGGGGTGTCATTTCAGTCTTGTTCATGTTGAGGCTGACAGCAAAAGTTCCCTTTCACTTCTTTAGGAACATACAGTAGATTTTGTCTTTTGCTTCTACCTTGCAAACTGATGCTGAAACAAGAAATTGCCAAAGCGGGTGACAAGGAAGAGCACCTCTGGCCCGGGGAGCTGGTGGGTGACTGGTGCTGGGGCAACAGCTGACTAAACCACTCAAGGCTCTGGCTACAGACAGGCCAGGGGACTCTACTGGTCCACCTTGAAGGGCAGAAGGGATAATTTGTTCTTCCTGGGATTACCAACAGTGGCACACCAAAGCCAAAGCCCAACTACCCTTGTGTAACCTGCCAACAATTCATTTACACTGTTCTCATCCTACATCCCATTGCCTGGGGGCAAGGATGGAGGTGGGTGGCAGGTATACACCAGGACATAGGGTGGGCAGTTCTGCAAACTGCCAGACCAAGTAGACTAGCCGGGGGAATTCAGAGTAGTGCAAAATGGTTGACCTATTGTCCTGGTTTTGGCTGAGATGGAGTTAGTTTTCTTCCTGCTACCTGGTCTAGTGCTGTGTTTTGGATTTAGGATGAGAATAATATTGATAACACACTGCTGTTTTAGTTGTTGCTGAGCAATGCTTACACTAAGTCAAGGACTAAGCAAAGAGAAATGCTTACACTAAGTCAAGGACTCGTCAGCTTCTCATATTGCCCTGACAGTGAGGATGCTGGGGGTGCACGAGAGGCTGGGAAGAGGCCCAGCCAGGAGAGTTGACCCAAACTGCCAAAGGGATATTCCATACCATGTGATGTTATGCTGAACACTAAAACTGGGGAGAGTTGCCCGGGGGGCAGTGGTCGCTGCTCAGGGACTGGCTGGGCATCGGTCAGTGAGTGGTGAGCAATTGCATTGTGCATCACTTGTTTTATATATTCTTTTATCATTATTATTATTTTCCCTTCCTTTTCTGTCCTATTAAATTGTCTTTATCTCAGCCCACGAGTTTTATCTTTTTTTCCGATTCTCTCCCCCATCCCACTGGGGGGGAGTGAGCAAAAGGCTGCGTGGTGTTTAGCTGCCTGCCAGGTTAAACCACAACACCTACCTAAAAATTAATCCTCTTGCACACAAAATGAAGACAGAATTTGCATTAGAAATCCATACAGCTGTTTGGAAAGCAGAACGTTGCCCTCAGGGACAAATCCACTCCCTAACACCCAGCCTTAGCGTCTCACTCATGCCTGGCCAAGATCCTCCCCCTCATGAGGAAGAATCCTCCCCCCGAGGCGCCTAAGCAACAGTGGAGCAATCCCAAGGAGGCTGCTTTATTAAATTAAATGTCCTCGTGGGAGGATGCAATTCAGGGGGTTTTTTCCCTTCCCCCCCCCCCCCATGACCC
>NW_010518437.1:68508-72122 GCF_000687285.1 Phaethon lepturus
TCCCTTCCCAGCGAATAGGAAGGACTGCTGCTTTTGTGTGGCAGAATTCGAACTGAGCTTTGTTCTATTTTAAAGTTGAGCATGCATAAAAAGGAACAGCTTTCCAAAATCAGGTTGTGTCTTCCTTCAGATCTGATTACTCACTCCAAGTTCATCATTAGGATAGTGTAATGTGGATCCATGTTTTAAGCAGGACTCCCCGGTGAAAACAATGAGGAGTGTCCTCCCTAAATTAATACCACAACATGTCCCATAGAAAATAAATAAAAGATAAATCAAGTGAAGTCAGTTTCATTTAGGCCAAATGTGGGAGATTTGCCTTAAAGTAAAAACATAGGAATTTGGTCTTGTTCTGTTCTAAAAGAAATGAATTTAAGAAATATATCCTAAATAATCAAGACAGGCAAATGTTTTTTATGTAAGTAACCAGGACTACATCCCTGAAATACAGATGAGGATTCTTCACAGCTTTAATACCACTTTTTCTATACAAAACACTCAGCAGAAATTCTCAAATCTAATATTCTTCTTTACTTTTTATAGTCAGCATTTTTTTATTTTAGTCAGCGTAAGCCCCTTAACAACACACTCCTTTTGCCCGTACTACTCTTTGTATGCTGATAATAGGACCACAAATACAAAGCATCTTCGTAGAAGCCACTTAGAAGGTCCGTAGGGTAAGTGCCTACTTTACTTGGTGGATCCACCAATTACTTACATATTGTTCTGTTTATTGGACAGATGTAAATGGTATAGTACATTTATGGTCTGAAAAATTACTCTAGAAATAGTAACATGGGGCTTAGTGTTTATGATCACTTAGTGACTTAATAACAGACATTCTTGGTTTAAGTTTTCTTTAAAAGCTGTTTTTCTAACCTCATGTAGTACAAATTCACTACAAGATATAAAGGCCAAGCTATTTGGCATGCATCTCACTGCAAGATCAGTAGAGATGGCAGGATCTCAGCCTAAATTTCAGCAAAACTCCCATAAGAACAGAAGACATGCATGTAAGATTTAGTTTTATAGAAAATAAATACAATAACTAACTTACGTCTTCATCTACAGGATAAAAGTGATATGGCCCAGAATTTCTTGATTCTTCTTACAGCAAATGCAATCTCTGACTGTCTGAGGTTACACATAGTAAAAATATACTTCCATCAGAAAACTGACAGGTAAATGTTCCTGATTGTGGCACAAGGAGCAGATGTGTTGAATAAGTTCCATTTTTACCCAATGGTTAATTCCACCTCTGCAAGACAGTCCCCATTCTAAGCTCATACTTTTCATAAAACAGCAAAGATAGCCAGGATGTCAGAAGGGCTTTCCAGCTTGCTTTTGTTCACTATTTCTTTGCAGCTCTTGAAGATGCCGAGCAAAATGGCAACACTTGTTCTGAGAAGAGACAGCGCATCAACACCAGACCAACCATGTGAACTCGTCTTCCTACCAAACAGTACTCACTGCCTGTAGCATCCTGCAGTTACATTGTTCAGACATTTTACTGCCAGCAACGGTTTGGGTTTGTTTTTGTCTAATTATCTTCAAGGCTTTCTGCATAAAGCAACTTCATATAGAGCAACTTCATGATCCACTGAGTTGGGAGAGGTGTGCAAGTAAAACTGGCATTGCACTATAGATTGGAAAAATTAAGGGAAAGGTTAGAGGTCAGACCTCATCCACTCACACTGTACAGAGCTCTAATTCATGTAGGTAAGGCCACCGATGTAGACCGTGCTTTAAATGACTTGCTAAGAAGAAGATTAATATCAGAGAAGTAGATAGACAGAATTACAAAGTTCTTGACTCTCCAGCTTTGCTGAGACCCACAACCTCTTTCTCATTGCCCTCCTCCAAACATAGAAGGCACTTTAACTTTCTTTGTCATGCAGAAATTCTCACCTATATGAGACTCCAGTGACTTGCCTCACTGGCTTTTTAGGTTGTAAATACCTTTTCTTAAAAGAAGAAAAAGGTCAGATTTGTTAAAGACTTCACAACTCCACTCATGACTACCAGGCTGTTGCAATGTAATGACTCCAGGAGATAGGTCTACAGTCCTAGTGTTAAGGAATGCAATTTGAGCCTTTGCCGGCACAGACATGTCACTGATGCTACTAAAACAAAACTTGAGCTAAAATTTGTTTCAAGTCTTTACTTGCTTGCAATGGAAAGTTTGCTGGCAGCTGTTGTCATCATTAGCCTTGTGGCGATGTTTTTTTCTGAAGTGTCTTGTGTCTTATTGAAGCTTAACGCTTGTTAAGTTGGGAGGGGACTTTGGGTGATCTGCCAACAGCAGACAATAAAGTGTTCTTTTCTCCTGTTGTAACAGAGTCGTAAGTTTTGGTTTATGGATAATGGCAGCTACACACAGTAAATTAAAACACACACAAAAAAGAGGAAAACATGAGGGCTTTTCTCTAAGTAGTACATTTAGCCTATTACAGGCTCCCCTAGGGTTTTAAATGCAATGGCAAAAACACCCTAATTTTTCACCATTAACTGCTTTATTTTCCTAGTAGGTTAACAGCATGCAATTTTTATAGCTACATCCCTCTCCAGGGACCTCAACTTCACAAGCTTTAAGCCAGATTCCTGCCACCCCACTTTGCCATGGCTCCCCAGACCAGCAGGGAAAGCTGGGATCTGGAGAGCACTCCCTCCTCCCTGCCCAGCTCTCTGCGAAGGAGCCGAAATTCATCACCTGCTTGTACACTGTCCTCTGGTTTTGCCTACTCACTGTGGATTGCTGAGATGGATGGTGGTCTAGCTATTAAATATGGGTCAGACACATCATCTTTATCTTGCAAACTGACAGAGAGCTGTATCTCAAAGCGTACCAGGAAGCCCAGGAGAGAAGCACTGAAGCAAACTGTGCAGCCCGAAGCAGACCCAAGTACACCGGCCCCGTGCAGTGAAGCCTGCACACGTGGCTAAGGGGGCTCTCTCAGGGCCACGGGGCCCACCACAGGACATCTGGCAATTCGCTGGCATAAAACACCAGAACCACTTAAGTCCACCAGCTTCAGTACGAGGTCCTCTAACGTGTTCTGCAAGCAGATTGCGAGGTACTGTATCCCCCGACACAGACACACGGTAGCATCAAAACTGTTAGGTTTGCGTTTAGGTTCATTGTCATACAACAGGTCTAGTGAAGGCTAATCAGACCAAGATAATTAAAAAGCAACCAGGCACCTTCAGCAGAAAGAAAAAGACTAGAAGTCCAAGCAAGGAGTAGCATGTTTTGCCCTTTGATTGTGGTTTTCCTTGTTTGCTCAGGTTGCTGAAGCCCTTGAAGTTACGTTAAGCAAGCATGGCCCGGGACTGGCATTGTTTTAGCAGCATGAGGAAATTAAACTGTAAAAGAAATTGGTAAGATTTGTGTGATTTAACACGGAGCTCTGTGGGTAGGTCCTGGGATGGAGACACAGGTCAAATGGGGGCTTCAGTTCCTTACAGTGACTCCAGCTCCTCAGGGTGACCTTGGGCCTGGCACTTCATCTCTCTCTGCCTTTTCTCTTCCTCCGTACGAGAGCCATGATGATGGCACACCAGTGCCTTACCCTTTTCTGCCTCACCTCCTGGAATGGGAACTCCTCAGGCAGTGC
>NW_010518438.1:0-5267 GCF_000687285.1 Phaethon lepturus
TGACCCTGTTCTCTTGCGAATCCAGAACTTATGTACACAAGCTTTACTGTCACTGGTGCCAAAGGATGGCATCTTTTGTGAGATGATCGTGCCCCTGTACTTGGCACTGGTGAGGCTGCACCTCAAATAGTTCAGTTTTGGGCCCCTCACTACAAGAAAGACATTGAGGCACTGGGGTATATCTAAAGAAGGGCAACGAAGCTGGTGAGGGATCTGGAGCACAAGTCTTATGAGAAGCAGCTGAGGGAACTGGGGTTGTTCAATCTGGAGAAGATGAGGCTGAGGGGAGACCTTATTGCTCTCTCAAACTACCTGAAAGGGGGTTGTAGCGAGGTGGGTGTTGGTCTCTTCTCACAAGGAAGAAATGATAGGACAAGAGGAAACAGCCTCAAGCCCCTGTGTCAGGGGAGGTTCAGACTGGATATTAGGAAGAATTTTTTCACCCAAACAGTTGTCAAGCAAGTTAGCTGCTCAGAGAAGTGGTGGAGTCACCATCATTCGAGGTATTTAAAAGACCTGTAGCTGTGGTTCTTAGGGACATGGTTAAGTGGTGGACTTGCCAGTGTTAGGTTAAAGTTTGGACTTGATGATCTTAAAGGTCTTTTCCAATCTAAATTATTCCATGATTCTAGGATTCTATGATTCTATGAATGGAAGGAAATTGTGTGTATTATCAAGTAGGGCTATAAAATATGAGCCATGGTAATATGATGTAACAGAGACTGTATTCCATGCTCTGCTCTGTTCTATGTTTTTAAATCAGTGCAGCTAAAATCTCAATATTGTCACAGTTCAAAACACTGTTCAGCCACGCTGTCAGAACT
Source organism: Phaethon lepturus (assembly GCF_000687285.1). Taxonomy (NCBI): domain Eukaryota; kingdom Metazoa; phylum Chordata; class Aves; order Phaethontiformes; family Phaethontidae; genus Phaethon; species Phaethon lepturus. The sequence goes on from NW_010518438.1 coordinate 825, forward strand.
AATTTTTAGTTTTTAAAGTCATCTTCAGTTGGGTTTATTCACATATATTTTTTGAGATACAACTTTCATTCTGTCTTACCTAACACTGTTTTTTTTGAGAAAGAAATCAAGTAAATATTCACATATGTAAACTTTCTTACAATTCCTTAGTATATTCAAACAGATTTACATATCAGAGTAGCTATTGACTAAGCTAGCTGCATAGATATTATTTTGGTCTAAGAGGAAATGAGACTAAAACCCCACAAACGAATACAGAGCATATCACTAATGAAACTCATGGAACTAACTTTCACAGTAATTATGAAGCTTGTCCTTTTATTTTTATTCATGAATGTACCTAAAGATTAAAATAAATCTATTTAACCAGGAACATTCTAAACAATTTCCCAGTGGAATAGGAAAACAATTTTAAAGGTTTTAAAAAAGCAAGCAGATATATCTTCATTTTAATTACTTCCATTTAAAACTGTAAACTACTTTGCTTTTTTTCTGTTAATACCAATTATAATAAAGTGTTTATCCCAATATTCATGATAATCACAGATCAATCTATTTCAATATATTCTATTTTTAAAGACCCCTTTGGGTCTTTCCACCATTTTAGCTTTTTCTATATTTTTACTGTTAAATTTTCTATATTTTTTATATTTTCTATATTTTTACTATTAAACTATAATTAAGTTTAAGTCATACATCTTCTGTCACATATTCTTCAATATTATGTTAGTTTTGCTATAATCTTACAACTATAAAACATTTTTCTATGTTTTCATATGTCATTGTAAAGATATATGGACTTCTACTCAGGCCTCAGAGACTGTTATAAATTTGTTGCATCTTTTACGATACCTTAATTAATATCCAAACATGATTTATTATCCAAAAAATTTATTGTCCAATTTTTTTCTTAGCTTTGAGAGCAAAAAATCAGTCTAAGTTTATTCCCATGTGAAAACCAGATAAAGGAAATATTTCTAATAAGGCATCATTCAGTAGTGAGTGTAATAGGGTTTGGGATTTTGTTTTCCTTTTCTTGTAACTTTATTCATTAATTTATTTTTGTATTCAGATAAGCTACTCACTGAAATCACCAAACACTTATGACCATCAGAGATTTCAGTGGCACACAACTGCTAAGGTTTTCTGAAGTTCCCTTGTTCAGGGCTGTAGCAAAGCATTTAACTGCTCAAGACAATCTCCTATTTTTTTGAGTTTCTTGTAGCTATGACCAGAGAGATTTCTTCTCACCTAGCCCCTAGCACAAATTTAAAGGCAGTGGCAATGGCAGTGAGACCAGTCAGGCTATGCTGGCAACATTTGTTCTTGCACAGGGCTGTCCATGCTCAACCAGCACTTCCTTCAGGACAATGGCCTGCCTTGACAAATGTGGCATGAGAGCACAGGGGGATGGAGGGAACAGAAAGCTTATGGCACAAGAGGATGTTAAAGAGATAGTCTTGCCTAGACAAAGGAAATAAAAAGGTTAAGAATAGATACGATTATTGTCGTCACACACAGAGCAGGCACGACAGACAGCGAAGAGCTATTGCAACTAAAAGCCAATACCAGGTATGAACGTGCCATGAATGAGTTCATATGCTGAAAAAAAAAGAAATTGTTGCTGTATCACTTCTAAATCTTACTCTCTTCCTGACAGATTTTACTACCAATAAAATCTTGAGGGCAACATCCCAAGGATATTACAAGGAAAAAAGTCCTGAATATTTCCTTTAGGTTGGAGATAACCTTCCAAGTGGAATTTTTATGTTTTGTTGCTTGAGGTAGGAAGGGACTGAACTGACACTAGATGTCTTCTCTGCTTCTGTAATCACCAATAATCTGATTTGAAGTATCCAAATGCTATGGGACAAATAGAAGCTATTCTGTCATTTCACAGAGGCCTTTAAAAGAAAGGTGGTGTGATTTGCCAGGCTGGCACTCAGTAGGTCTCGCACCAGGAAGACCTGAGTACCATGATGAAGTTTACAATGATCACAGAGCTGGAGAACTGAAAAGGGCTTCAAGTAGCCATGGAAAACAGATTGTTTCCTTCTTTGTTTTTGTGGCAGTCTTTCATGTACTTGAAGTCTGAAATAATTTCATTTTTCCTTCATTCTTGAGGCTAAAAAACATTTTAAGCTTTCCTAGATAATTTTTCACTATGGTCCTCTTGACGCATTCAGTTGGTCTACATCTCATTTGAAGTTTAATTGCCAAATGAAAACATAATTTTTCATATGGAGTCTTAGCAGTGCTTTGGAAGGGGGATTTCACATTTTTTTATGTCAGTGAAGTTATAAACCTGTACAGGAATGTATAGTTTACTTTTCCTTATCCTCTGACATGTATTGTTTAATTGATTTGCTTGGACAGTAAATATTTTGAAAAAGGGACTCTTAAATGTTTGTAAAATGCCTAGCACAAACTGCTCCTATATCCAATTTTAGGCTCTTAGCCAACTGTAATACATGTAAAGAACTTGTGAATTACTGTAATTTCTATTACTGCTAATGGGCAGCATGCTTCAAAGTTATTTAGAAATTAAAAACTTTACCATTTCCTCAAATTCACTAGAAATTGCTGAGGTATCAGCTCTCCTGTAAGACTTGCCATCATTTCAAAGATAGGGACAGAATACGGGCATAAATTATTCCAACACATTGGAAGTTATTCCCTCCACTGGGGGAGGGAGGCCATCAGTAACTAAAAATTGCAAAAAGGCCATGTTTGCCATTTTTGGTAAGCAAGTGATATGTGCTTTTTATTTTTAAAGGAAATAATATTTTACTTAGAAAAAGCCTCTAGATATTAATAATGGAGGAAAAATAATCACTTGAGCTAGAGGAAAATGCCTTTAAAGTCATCACTACTTCTTCAATTCATATGGTTGTTGGTTCTTCATATTAATGTAAGCAAAGGACCTATTGCAACCCTTATCTTCTAATTTCCTATTTTTATAGGTTTGTGTCACAACATTACTGTTATTTAAAAGTAGAAGTTTGCATTTAATTGCTTAGTAATTACTCAGTTGCAGAACATTTGTAGAGAGTAATGACAGACTGACAGAGGTTGATCATCCTTGATATAGCCAAGGCTATACTGTGCAGAATCAAAGTGGAATATGGAGTTACAGAAGAGCTATTCAGTTTCCTCCATTCCCAAACATGGTCACTGTATTTATATACATATGTGTACATATGTATACGTATAAAACATCTTTTTTTTCACTAGTCTATTTTGTGACCAGTAGTACTACAGTTGTCCCAACTGTGATGACAGAGTGTAGATTTGTTGTTACCTGTGCCCTCTACCAGTAACAACTCTTTATTCTCACTAGAAAGAGGTCTACAATAACAGTTAAAATACCAGCTTGTACTTGTTACTGCTGCGTCTTCCTGTGGTTAGTGAAGTAGCATCAGCATTATGCAAGAAAGGGATATTTTAAAAAAGAAAAAAAAACAAAAAAAGTTAGTGGATGTGACTGGAAGTGATTATAAAGGAAAGTGCATCATAGATAATGACACTCTCACAGAGTAAAAGCAACAGAATATAATGGAGTTTCACATCTCTGCAGTATTCACTCTCATGTGAGCACCCTGATTAGCACCGAGCCTGCCCTTAACTCACAGGTTTCTCTTTTTCACTCGATCACATATATCAAGATCACAGAAGTTCAGGACCTTAAGACTCTAATAAATGATTTCTTAATGATTTCAAACAGTAATATCCTGTCTATTCCATGCCTCTATTAGGCATGGAAAAATCTTTCAATGGCAAAATTTCTGCCTTGTGGGCCCAGAGAAAGATTTAGAGTTGCAAAGCTGAGGTTTGACAAAAGAGAGATGGATGTAGTTACAAGATTTCTTAATCATAAATACAGTAAAGACCATAATTTGTTCTGAATAGTGAGTTAATCATACTGTTTCTTTTTATTATATACATAATGTTTATATGTGTGTGCAGATGTATACAACATATATATAGTATGTATTGTACTGTTTTATATATACACACATGGGGTATATATTATACTATATGCTGTTCATTATACTATAATAGTGATATTAATTACTATCAGATAAATAAAATCGCAAAAAAGAAATCAATTTGTAGTCCAAACTTTTTGGTTTAGACTCAGAACTACTTTAGCCACAAAATCTCCCTAACAGCAAGTTAATTTTAAGTTTTTCAGACTTTCCATTCTGAATTACTTCACTTTTAGGACTGTGTTTAACCAATTTAAATCTAATACAGACTGATTTCATGAGGACTTTTGGGCAGAAAATAATGACATCAACCATCCACATTAGCAGCCTGAATAAGATACTGTACAGCCTTCAAGGCAAGGTACCTGCAGTTCCCTGCTCCCTTTCTCTTTGCACTTAGGCTTCCTGGATTAAAAGGATTTGTCACAGAATCACAGAATCACTAAGTTTGGAA
>NW_010518439.1:0-66801 GCF_000687285.1 Phaethon lepturus
ATGATCTTGAAGGTCTTTTCCAACTTCAATGTTTCTGTGGTTGTGTGATTCTGAGATGATGCGTGCAGGTGCCATGGCCATTTGTATAGGATTTACAGATTTTTGTAACTCAGTAAGATCTAATGAAATCCCAGGTGAATGACAAAATTCCTCTCATTTCTAGGGATTTGTCTTTCTAGGGCAAGTCATGTGAGAGGAAAGCTGGAGCTATGACAGCTTTGTTTGAAGGTAGTTCTATGAAACTTTTCTTCAATTTAGGGATCTGTGTCCAACTCGTTACTGTGTATGTTCAAACCTCACAGCCAAATATTATTTAGAGGAAATAGTGAAGGCATGAAATAGGGATCCTGTTTTCTAAATGAGAGATTGTAACCAAAAACTTATGGACTTATCTACAAAATACACAGACTTATTTGTTCTATTAAAAAAAAAAAGTTTAAATGATTCTTCAATCTGAAGGTGGGACACTTTCCTGAAATACACCACATCTAAATTCTGCTTGTGCTCCAACAAACACTGTGTCATGAAAGAGCTTCAAATAGGAGGAGCATGAGTACCTCCAGCCCCCCAGGTATCCCCAGGTATTCACAGAACCAGTGGCCAGGGAGTTAGGGCAAATTTGTCAGTGATGTGGCCCATTAGCAATGTGGATGCGAACACATTTACAGGGGAAGTGGGGATGAACTTCTGGTATCCATGTCTGATTTGAAGGCTACACTCTTGAAGCTTTCTTACAAGTAAGACCTACTACAGTGAAAAGAGGCTGCGATTTCAAGCTAAATGGAACAGTTTCTGCCAGAAAAACTGCATTTATCCCATTTCTCATTTGTTTCTGTGTTCTAACTTTTTATTTAATTAATTTTGCAAGAATAACAGATGTAACAGAAAGAAGATATAATTTGTACACCAGGGAGTTAGTACACATTTTTTTACCACTGAAGGCTTTGCCCCTTTTTATATGGGTTTTGTTTGCCTGTTTCTAAAAATACTATTGTAATAAGGAAAAATTTGAAGTAGTATTCAATCAGATTTATATACATATATATAGAGAGAGACTTTCTTCATTAGAAAACACAGAGAATTTTATTATTAATATGGATATCGTATGACTATGGACCTCGACACTGAGAGAAAAACTTGTTCAGAAGGAGACATATGAAATACCTATCACTGGTAAAGAGAAGAAGGAGGTGGTAGTCTCTGTAGGATGTCAGGTAGTCAGCTCAGTGATCTTTTATTTTAAATATTTAAACCTGAAGACTTAGTTTGCTTTTTAATTTTTTTTTTAATAGTTTTGCAGTTTTAAGATCCTACTGATTATATCAAATGCAGTAGGTAGTTTTACAGTCAAATAAAAATTCCGCAGTGGTAAAATTTCCAGTGTCTGACCCAATGCTGATTGAAATTGGTGAAAGTCTTAAAGATCTTAAGGACAGGAAATCTTGTTTGTTTCAATTGGCATTGAAGAAAGATTTAAGCAAAGGCAAAAGTCTTTGGGCATGGTCTCACCTGAACACTATGTGGGATCTAAGGGCATGCTTTGTGAATTTCACTGAAAACAACACCAAAACATTTTCTGTCTGATAGACCTGTTCTATTCAGATGCTACTTGTGTGATTTCTACAGCATAACAAATTGCTAGACCACAAAACAGTGCACACAGAAATTTGGCAAGTCCTCTCTTGTTGTAGAATTTTGTCTTTATTTTTGAGATAGCTCCTCTACAGTAAGATGAAATTGTCATCTTGTGTTACCTGTGATAAGCTTTTCTTTCTGTTTTTTTTTTAATTTTCTCTATTGTCATTGTTTATAAACTTTCATGAAGCAAATCACATTGGATAAAAGAGACAGTTTTGGGAGAGCTGTATCCTGATTTTATGCAATCGCCATGGTATTCATCTTAGTGTATTTATAATAGTGTTAAGACTTTGATTCTTACCTTACATGCACAGATTTCATTAATTATCTCTTAAATTATTCCATCTTTCTACAGATCATTCACTTCTGCCCAATCAACTTTTACTCTCCACCAGCCGAACAAATCAGCTTTTTGATATAACATTAGAGGTGTCACTCCACTCTGGTAATTCAAACATCATCTGTCTTGCCATATTTTCTATTTCACAGCTCCCAAAGACATCTGACTATCCTAAAGTCAACTTGAGTTAGATACCTAATCTGCTTAGATGCTTTTGAAAATCTCTTACATGCCTAATGACATATTTAGGGCTCTTATGTAAAATAAACTCCTGATTATTCTGTAGAATGTTATACTTTCTTATAGTGTAAGCCTTTGATGTGCAGACTCTCCCTTGTCAAAAATCATATAAAGTACTGAGCACAAGATGATGAGTATTCTTGTCTGCTTTAACATATATGATTAGAAGAAAGCAAAAACACTGGGAGAAACAAAGGCTTGAATAAGTCATAGGACCAGATACTTGTAAAATCATTTTATGTATTTCAAGAACATTTTTATAAAAGCTTAATAAAAACACCTTAAATATATTATTGAGTAATAACACTACTCAATCACAGCACTGTACAAAGAGAGCAGTATGAGATATCTGACATACTTATCTGGTATCAATCCATTAAAGCTACAATAAAAAAAAATCACTCATATTTCTTATCAAATTAGAGAGTCAATGTTTGGCTTTAACTCAGTCTCTGAAGCAAGCTGATCTGGTGCCAGCACGATCTGCAGCAGAGTGCTCTAGTGTGGTACACAGCGGGGGTTCCCGAACTGTGAGAACCTCCAGGGGAGCCGAGAGAGCTGCCAGGAGCTCGCAGCTCATGCCACAGCAGCTCATGAGACCTGTGTGGGGCCAGAAGCAACAGCAGCCAAGACCCCTGCCACATATGAAAGAAGCTCTTAGGGTGCACTAGCAACCAGAAGCACTGTGAACAGGACAGGCAAACAGGGAGCGGTGTGTCAGCAAGGTCGTGGCGCGGCAGTCCCCGTGGAAGGTCTGCCAGTTCAACCAGGGAGCAGTGGTATCCATCCAGCAGAAAGCCATGGACTGTCTAAGCTCTGCACCCACCATGGCTGGCGCTGCTTCCCAGACAGAGCTCCAGTGGGAACATGTTGTCACTCAGGTGTTAGGCTGCAGACTGTGCCCTACTCTTATGTCAGTATCAGATGACAGGAGTGAGCACACCTGTGGGAGGTGCACCCAGGCAGAGGAACTCCTCTCCTCTGCTTAGTGACAGAGCTCTGGGAGGAGGTGACTAGGTTGAGGGGTATCAGGGAATGCAAGAGAGAGAGACTACTGAAATGGCACCCTGCCTTCTCTGAGACAGGCCCAAGAGGCAGACAAAATGCCTGATATGGAGGATTCCCTGTCCTCTCTTCGCCCGGCTGAACACAGTGACTTAAGAGACAGGAGGCAATGGTGACAAGTTCCCATCTGGTGCAGCATGTGCACCTCCTCAGTGACTACTTCATCTTCCCAGGTGCTCTAGTGTAATAGGTATAAGGGTCTGCAAGTGGAACCAAAGAATAACAAGCACAGCGGTTCATCTATCTTGGAGGTGTCACTGAGGTTGTTGGCCTATGCCTTGCATCAAAACTCTTCCATAACGAAAAAAAGGATGGGTCATTGCCATAAAAGACTCCCTTCTGAAGGGAACAGAAGGCCCAATATGCAGACCAGACCCAATTCTTAGGGAAGTCTGCTGCCCCCCTCGAGCCTGGGTTAAAGATGTGAAGAGAAAACTTCCTACCCTGGTGCAGCCCTCAGATTATTATTTATTACTGATTTTTCAGGTAAACAATGTTGAAGTTGAAACAAGTCCAAGGGCAATCAAGAGAGACTTCAGGTTCTTGGGATGACTGATAAGGGATCAGGAGCACAAGCAGTGTTCTCTCTTCTTCCAGTTGCACAGAATGGTGAGGGAAGAAACAGGAAGAGCCAGCAGATCAACACCTGGCTCCAAGCCTGGTGTCACTGGCAGAATTTTGGATTTTTTGGTCATGGGTTGGTTTACACGACACCAGGCCTGCTGACAACAGATGGGGTAAACCTGTCTCAAAGCAGGAAAAGGATCTTTCCACAGGAGTTAGCAGAGCTTATTGAAAAAGAGCTTTATACTAGATTTGAAGGGGGAAGGGGATAAAGCCAGGCTCACTAGAGATAAGTCTTGAGCCAGCAGGCTAATGTTTGAGGGATGATGTACTAGCGAGGTCCTTTGGTCTGCCATCTCAGTTGAGGTAGGGGATGGAGATCCATGCAGCAGCAAAGACTGAAAGGTTATTGATGTGTTAGACACCACAGAAGTGCCTGAGAACCATCACACAGGAATTAGGGCTTCTCTCCACAACTGAAATGCATCTACACCAATGCACGCAGCATATGTAACAAACAGGAGGAGCTGGAAGTCATTGTGCAGCGGGTAAACCATGATATAGTTGCCGAAAACTATTATACAGTTGCTTTCACAGAAACATGGTGGGATGACTTACACAGCTGGACTGCTGCAATAGATGGCTATGAACCCTTCAGAAGGGATAGGAAAGGAAGGAGAGGTGGTGGGGTAGCCCTGTATGTTAGGGAGTGTTTTGCTTGTCTAGAGGTTAATGATGGTGATGATAGTATTGAGTGTTTATGGGTAAGAATCCGGGGGAAGGCCAACAAGGCAGATACTATGGTGGGAATGAGTTATAGACCACCCAGCCAGGATGAAGAGACAGATTAAATATTCCATAAGCAGCTGGGAGAAGTCTCACAAATGCTAGCCCTTGTTCTCATGGGGGACTTCAACTTACCAGATGTCTACTGGAAATGCAATACAGCAGAAAGGAAATAGTCTAGGAGGTTCCTGGAGTGTGTGGAAGATAACTTCCTGACACAGCTGGTGAGTAAGCCAACTAGGGAAGGCGCCTTGCTGGACCTGTTGTTTGTGAACAGGGAAGGACTTGTGGGTGATGTGATGGTTGGAAGCCATCTTAGGCATAGTGATCACAAAGTGATAGAGTTTTCAATTCTTGGAGAAATAAGGAGTCAGCAGAACTGTTATCCTGGATTTCCCAAGGACAGATTTTGGCCTGTTTAGGAGCCTGGTTGACAGAGTCCCTTGGTAGGCAGTCCTGAAGGGCAAAGGAGTCCAGGAAGGCCTGACATTCCTCAAGAAGGAAATATTAAAGGCACAGGAGCAGGCTGTCCTATGTGCTGGAAGATGAGCTGGCAGGGAAGAAGACCAGTCTGGCTGATCACAGAGCTTTGGTTGTAACTCAGAAAAAAAAAGAGTTTATCACCTCTGGAAGAAAGCAGGCAACTCAAGAGGACCACAAGGATGTTGTGGGGTTATGCAGGGAGAAAAGTAGAAGGACCAAAGCCCAACTAGAAATTAATTTGGCTAGTGCTGTAAAAGACAATAAAAAATATTTCTATAAATACATTAGCAACAAAAGGAGGGTTAAGGAGAATCTCTATCCTTTGCTGGATTCAGGGGGAAACACAGTGACAAAGGATGAGCAAAAGGCTGAGGTATCTAAAGTCACCTTTGCCCCAGTCTTTAATAGTGAGACCAGTTGTTCTCCAGGTACCCAGCCCCTGAGCTGGAAGACAGAGTCAGGGAGCAGAATGAGTTCCTAATAATCCCAGGGGAAATGGTTAGTGACCTGCTACACCACTTAGACACATATAAATCTATGGGGGCAGATGAGATCCGCCCAAGGGTACTGAGGGAGCTGGCAGAAGTGCTCACGAAGTCACTTTCAATCATTTATCAGCAGTCTTGATTATCCAGGGATGTAACAGTTGATTGGACGTTAACAAATGTGACATCCATCTAGAAGAAGGGCTGGAAGGAGGATCCAGGGTACTACAGGCCTCTCAGTCTGACCTCGGTGCCCCAGAAGGTTATAGAGCAGATCATCTTGAGTGCTGCCGCATTGCATGTGCAGGACAACCAAGGGATCAGGACCAGTCAGCATGGGTTTACGAAAGACATCCTGCTTGACCAACTTCATCTCCTTCTGTGACAAGGTGGATCTGTTTAGTTCATGAGGGAAAGGCTGTGGATGTTGTCTACCTAGACTTCAGTAAAACCTTTGACACCATTTCCCACAGCAAACTCCTGGAAAAACTGGCTGCTCATGGCTTGGATGGATGTACTCTTTGTTGGGTAAAAAACTGGCTGGATGGCTGGGCCCAAAGAGTTATGGTGCATGGAGTTAAATCCAGTTGGTGGCTGGTCACAAGTGGTGTTCCCCAGGGCTCAGTACTGGGGCCGTTTCTGTTTAATATCTTTATCAACGATCTGGATGAGGGGATTCAATACACTCTCAGTAAGTTTGCAGATGACGCCAAGTTGAGTGAGATTGCTGATGTCTTTGAGGGCAGGAAGGCTCTACAAAGGGATCTGGAAAGGTTGGATCAATGTTCTGAGGTCAACTGTATGAGGTGCAAAAAGTCTAAGTGCCACGTCCTGCTCTTGAGTCACAACAACCCCATGCAATGCTACAGGCTTTGGGAGGGGTGGCTTGGGGGGGGGGCGTGCCGAACAATGAGGGAAAGGCTGTGGATGTTGTCTACCTAGACTTCAGTAAAACCTTTGACACCATTTCCCACAGCAAACTCCTGGAAAAACTGGCTGCTCATGGCTTGGATGGATGTACTCTTTGTTGGGTAAAAAACTGGCTGGATGGCTGGGCCCAAAGAGTTATGGTGCATGGAGTTAAATCCAGTTGGTGGCTGGTCACAAGTGGTGTTCCCCAGGGCTCAGTACTGGGGCCGTTTCTGTTTAATATCTTTATCAACGATCTGGATGAGGGGATTCAATACACTCTCAGTAAGTTTGCAGATGACGCCAAGTTGAGTGAGATTGCTGATGTCTTTGAGGGCAGGAAGGCTCTACAAAGGGATCTGGAAAGGTTGGATCAATGTTCTGAGGTCAACTGTATGAGGTGCAAAAAGTCTAAGTGCCACGTCCTGCTCTTGAGTCACAACAACCCCATGCAATGCTACAGGCTTGGGGAGGAGTGGCTGGAGAGCTGCTCAGCAGAAAAGGACCTGGGGGTGCTGGTTGACAGCTGTATGAGCCAGCAGTGTGCCCAGGTGGCCAAGAAGACCAACAGCGTCCTGGCCTGTATTAGAAATGGTGTGGCCAGCAGGAGTAGGGAAGTGATTGTGCCCCTGTACTCGGCACTGGTGAGGCAGCACTTCAAATACTGTGTTTGGTCTTGGGCCCCTCATTACAAGAAGGACATTGAGGTGCTGGAGCGTGTCCAGAGACGGCCAACGAAGCTGGTGAAGGGTCTAGAGAACAAGTCATATAAGAAGCGGCTGAGGGAACTGGGGTTGCTGGTTAGCCTAGAGAAAAGGAGGCTGAGAGGAGACCTTATCACTCTCTACAACTACCTGAAAGGAGGTTGTAGTGAGGTGGGTGTCAGTCTCTTCTTACAAGTAACAAGCGATTATAAGACAAAAGGAAACAGCCTCAAGTTGCGCCAGGGGAGGTTTAGATTGGACATGAGGAAAAATTTATTCACCGAAAGGATTATCAAGCATTGGAACAGGCTGCCCAGGGAAGCAGTTGAGTTACCATCCCTGGAGGCATTTAAAGGACATATAGATGTGGTGCTTAGGGACATGGTTTCGTGGCGGACTTGGCAGCATTAGGTTAATGGTTGAACTTGATGATCTTAAAGGTCTTTTTCCAACTTAAATGGTTCTATGGTTCATCACAGAGAAGGAATTTCATGGAAGTTCTGTAAGTGCTTTCAAATATTTGATAAGTACTTGTGTGCAAACAACAAAAGAGTATGCCTCTTCATCCATAAAGTTCTGCTAGTCCAACCAGAATGAATTTGATCACATTTAAGTGATTCCTTGCTGTAATTTGTGCGGGCATTTTCAGCATGCCTGCTGAGGAAGTAGGCAGAGATACAAAACTGTTTAAGTCAAGAAGATTCTTTTTAATCTGAGGGAACTGTGGGCATGCAAGACCTGATTTTCTTTGTGATTTTAACATTGACCAGGTTGGCAATAGTTTTTAATGCTTTGCAGAAGCAAAGAATACTGATGTCAGTTAAGAGCAGAATAGGAACGTGCTATGAAAACCCTTCAGAAAACAGCACATACATGAGGCAAGATACTGTTTAGCTTTTCCTGTTCTGGAGCATGAGGACTTACCAGCATGTTAGTTTTCTGATTAAGTGTACTACAGAGTAGTACAGGATCATTTGAGATATACACCAAGGCTTGAACAAAGCTGACTAACTCCTGACTAACAATTTTTCCTTAGGTTTTGACCTTAAACATTTTATTCATTTTTATCATAAAGTTTAATATTTAATATCCATTTCCAAAGTTAATCTCAAAATCAGAATTTGTTGAGAAGAAAGAAGAATTTGATCTGGAACCCCTGTAACCATGACAGTGAGTTGTTACAATGACTTGTGGTTGGATTGAGTTAGGCCTGGCAGCACAAATATGTTTTAAAGTCTAAAAGGTTGTTAATTAGCTGTTTAATATTTTTCTGCAATAAAAATGTGAATTAAAAATGGAGAACATAAAGGCATTTGCTAGTATATGTTATCTCCCATTATAAAATTGGTTTGTGAATGACATTTCTGATCTGTAGACTTGATATTCCTAGTAAAGAAGACAGGTCCATCTGTTACATCAAAAATCCTGTTACAGGCAATAGTGAACACACCAAGTATATAAGCTAAGAATTTATTGTTAAGCTCATTAAAATTTTATCAGTGAATCAAAATAAAGCATAATTACTGTCATTAGTCAAATATACAGCACCATCATTATTGACTCAAAAAAACCTTGGTCTCCTAAGAGAATGAAAATTTCATATAATTCCATACTAAAACTCAAAAAGGAATTCAATATAGTTTGTTAACTGTAACAAAATATCATGATGAGATGAAATCAACATACTTTATTGATATACAAGTCATATTGCTAAATATTTTTTCTGCTTGATGACAAACATATCTGTTATAAGCAGATTGGTGTTCATTGTAGAATTAGGCAAAAAATCAAAATACTGAATGAAAAAATGAAAATTCAGTCTGATTTTCTGTGTATAATGAATTTTTGATCTAGGTATTTGTCTAGGAATAAGGACCAGAAATTTCATCCCAACAGAAAAGAGTATGGGAGAATCAAAACAAGGTGTTTAAAGATCAGGAAAGGATCAGAGGTATCCACTGGGTTTATTGCACAGCCTCTACCAGCAAAGATCCCAAAAAAAGAAAAAATATTCAATTGTACAGTAATTAAAAGTAACTTGATGCCATCCTTCTTGTAAACTACCACACAACTCCTTCTTCTTAACTGCAGCAAAAGTTTAGTACTCTCTGAAATTGTGATGGTGAAAAAAAGGGCAACCAAGAAAAATTAGCTCAAAAGACCTTTACAGCCACTGGAGATTAAAACTCTTGTCCCCAGATATCAAAGTGTGACTATACATAACCATACATATGTATACATTTACATACATATACCCACACATATACATAGGCAGATTTTTACTTTCTCAGACACTAATCAGAAGAACTACAGTATATATCTACATATATGCAAACAAGAGGATAGTAGGAAAGTTTTGTCTCATTTTTTTTCAATCAAAGATTACCCTGTTATTTATTTATTTTTAGTTCTGGAAAATATCACACAGTCAGTTTCTCAGATACCTTATTCTCTGTGTTACAATTCAGAGACTATCTTACCTGCATGCTTTCAACCCAGCAACTTTTGAATAACAAAATATGGTACCATTCCTGGACCATGTTCCTGGTCTGAAACGGTGCCCTGGGAAGAAGAAAAAAAAAAAAAAGACAAAAAAAAGACCATAATTTGATTCTAATATGCTTGTTTATATGAACAAAAATTTAAGGAAATAAGAATTTGATCATCAATGTGATTCAGATTTGGGAATATAGACTACTTAGCTGTAAGTAAATATCTATACAAGACTCACTCCCATCACTGTTTAACAATTCTTTGATATAACATAACAATATATTTTAATAAATGTATTCAAGCCTTAGCACATAGTATGTTAAATCACTGATCGCTTCAGTGAAAAAGAAAAATACATCAATGCTTGCTTTTCTACTACAGGGACTCATGCGAAAATGAACCTACTGAAGACAGTTTTGCATCACCTTTCTCACTGTAACTTTTAACATTTTTGTTCCTCAGTGTAAATAAAAATCTGAAAAAGAATCTTGTTTTTCTTTAATTTTTTCTCTGGAACCTTTGACAAAAATGCCAAGTTGGACAGTGTCCTTGACATTAACTTTCTCATCAGATGGAAAACAGCTCATCTCTTATAAAATAGTTCTGACAAGTCTATTGCAATGTCAGCTTTTCTTTCTGTGGCTTTATTGTGAGAAAGATGGATTCCTCTGAATGCACATTTGTTTTTAAAAGACTCTAATTTCAAGTGTACTTAGAAGTTCCTCTCTCTACAGGTTGTAGGCTCTGACAATTTCTGAGGAACATTTGCATACACTAGTTAATTGGCATGAATTACAGACAGTGCATAACAACTTGTTGTTCCTGCTTCTGCAAATCATCTTTGATCTTTTGCTTACCAAAAAAAAAAAAAAAAAAAAAAAAAGTTTAATTTGAAAGTTTAAAGAGAAATATAAGGAGCCATCACATGTAATATTTTCTACAGCACTTCCTAATGTTTATCAGAAAACTGAATCACTAGTAGGTTTTGCATCAATTGGAACTATAACATGAAACATTCTAATACAAATTATACACTGCATATGATGTATGTGCATGTCTAGTTATTGTATAAAGAGAAGAATGAGTTGTAATGTCAAAAAATGGTCTCCTGAAAAACACTGAAAATATTATTTAATGACCAGTTATTAAATAGCAATAATAAAATTTTGTATACACAAAACCTTAGAGGGAATAATTTATATCAAAGACATATTCATAACAAAGTTATTAAACTTGCTAGAGACATTTCATGAAATCACTTGTTATACACTCCAGAAGGAGAATAAAATTACTGTGTTTTTTACCCATTTACATATATACCTCTGGTGATATAACATAGCAGAATTCTATAACAACCTTTAAAAACCTGTAAATCATTTATGACAGGAATGTTAATATTAACTGTGGGCCACTAAATAATGCTAAATTTTACACAGAACATTTACATCAAATTTTTTATTGTATATTGATATAATTCAAGCCTTGTTGGAGGACAACTCTGTGTGTATGGTAATGTGGTCATAACGATTTTCATATAATATTATTAAAATATTGCATTTTATAAGCAAATCCTCAAAAAGACAGGTTATAGAATAACATTGAATGAGCACTGTGACAGCATAAAAGATTACCCCAGTTTTAAAAATGCATTATTATTTTATAAAGCAGTCCCACTCTGTCCAACTACTAAGTAGAACAGATGTGATAGAAGAAGGAGTTAGACAGATTGACACATTTCTGACCCTTTCTCATGTATTTCCTGAAATGAAGCTGTAATTATTATGCATGTTTCAGGTTATGCTGATGAGCTGATAGAGGAGGTTGTCAAATTATACAGCACACAATCACTCAATGACACAATAGAAGAAAGAGTGGAGCAGAATTTCCAAAACTGTCTACAACACATAAGCTTCCAGACAAAATGAGCATTCTGGAAAGCAATATGTCACACACAGACAAATTAGACATGCATATGTTGTGGACAAGAAAACACCCATAAAAAAATATGGAGATTAACTGTAAGTTATCAAGTGAAATCCAGATCAATTGTTCTGTACCAGTGAGAGAGAACTAAGAACATATTCGTATTTCCAGAAAGTTACAACCACTTCTACTCAAATGGATAACACATCCTACTTTTTGCTAGGTGAAAAGAGAAAGTTATATAATGTGAAAAAATTATTGAACCCAAGGCAGATAACACCTTAATAAAAAACATCAGCTGACAAAAGTCAAAGAGAAATATGAAAGTGGTTTTTCATAATTTTAAAAAATATTATTTCAATAGAACCACAAGTCACTTCACAACTAAAATAAAGGACAAAAATTCTTTAATAAAATTACTGATGGTGGCACATTAGTTATGACAACTACCAATCAAGATAACTAACTAAATATTTATTCCACCTGGAAGCTTATATTAGTACATTATAAAAGCTACCAATTTATTCAACAGAGCCTTTGGGTGGCAACATAGTCTATCATATTTCAGTCATCCATACTCATGTTCTCCTTGGTTTGGGGTGTTTTCAGTCTTTGTACTTATCCATTTGTTTTGGAATGCTCTTCTCGCTGAATGACATAATCAATGAAGGTACTTCAAAATATCACTGCTTTACAGACTTTTTCTGAGAAGAAAGAAAAGAGAAGAAAGGTGAAGAAAGGAAAGGAGAAGAAATAAAGGAAGAAAGAGGATGTCTCTTATTAGGTGCCATTTGTTTTGGTTTTGATACATGACCCACTTCAATCTAAAAAAAATAATCAAAATCAGGTATG
This sequence comes from Phaethon lepturus, assembly GCF_000687285.1. NCBI lineage: Eukaryota > Metazoa > Chordata > Aves > Phaethontiformes > Phaethontidae > Phaethon > Phaethon lepturus. The sequence goes on from NW_010518439.1 coordinate 12,483, forward strand.
TACTAAGTGGTCTTTGTGAACTTTCACACTTACATTTATGAACATTTATGAACAATAGAACTTATAGATCTTCTCCATTAAATTTTTTCCCTATAACTACTTCTTACCAACTGGTACTTCAGAAGATATAGAACCATAGAATCTTTGGGCTGGAAGGGACCTTTAAAGGTCATTTAGTGCACCCCCCCTGCAATGAGCAGGGACATCTTCAACTAGATCAGGTTGCTCAGAGCCCCCTCCAATGTTTCCAAGGACAGGATATCCACCACCTCTATGGGCAACCTCTGTCAGTGTTTCACCACTCTCATTGTGGAAAATTTCCTCCTTAGATCTAGTCTGAATCTACCCTATTTTAGTTTAAAATAGTTACTCTTTGTCCTATTGTAATATACGTCCTGCTAAAAAGTCTGTCCCCATCTTTCTTATAAGCCCCCTTTAAGTACTGGAAAGCTGCAATAATGTCTCCCTGAAGCCTTCTTTTCTCCAGGCTGAACATCACCAACTCCTTCAGCCTGTCCTCAGAGGAGAGGTGTTCCATCCCTCAGATCATTTTGGTTTCCCTCCGCTGGACCAGCTACAAGAGATCCATGTCTTTCCTGTGCTGAGGGCTCCAGAACTAGATTCCTGCAAAACATTGAATATGGCAGGAATATGGGTTACAAATTGCTTTATATTCCCATTTTAAACTATATACATTTATTATAAACACAGTTTAAAATATGATCTCATAGAAATATATTGTTAGTAATAATTTCCTGAAGATGAAGTGTAAATAACTCACTACACCAAATGTCAGATACAAAAGTTAACTGAAAAGCTGGATCATTGTCATTGACAATAGAGTATCACTACTCACATCCTATTATAAAAATGTTGGACTTCTCTATTCTGAAGACTAAAAAATTTTAGCTGTAATCCAGGTCTTGCCTGACATGACATTTTGGAAGTAAAAGCTCAGAAACTTCTGTACTTAGCAGTAATAGTATAACATGCTACAGTAGTTACAGCAATTGCCCAACTTTGCTATTGCTTAGCTGCTTTTTTTTTGTCTTTTCTTTTTCCATTTTGTCTTCTGTCCTCTCCCTCTGTCTTCCCCAATGAACATGCTTGTACTAGCTATTTCAGGGAAAACAAAACAAAACACACACACAACCCCCCAAACAAACACACAAAAACCCCCAGGCTCATCCAACCTCTTTGTGAGGGATAGGTGTCACAATGATTATGTACCCTCAAGTATTTCTTGGCAGGGCTGCTCTCAATCCTTTCATCCCCCAGCCTGTATTGATATCGGGGATTGCCCACATCCAGGTGCAGGACTCTGCACTTGGCCTGGTTGAACCTCATGAGGTTCACACGGGCCCATGACTTGAGCTTGTCCAGGTACCTCAAGATGGTATCCCGTCCCTCAGGCGTGTCAACCACACTACTCAGCTTGGTGTCACCTGCAAACTTGTTGAGGGTGCATTTGATCCCACTGTCTATGTCACTGAGGAAGATATTAGACAGTACTGGTCCCTATACGGAACCCTGAGGAACACGACTTGTGACCAGTCTCTATCTGGACATTGAGCCATTGATCACTACCCTCTTGATGTGACCATTCAACCAATTCCTCATCCACCCAGCAGTCCACCCATCAAATCCAGATCTCTCCAGTCTAGAAAGAAGGATGTTGTGGGGGACCATGTCAAAGGCCTTACACAAGTCCAGATAGATGACATTGGTAGCTCTTCCCTTGTCCACTGATATGGTCACTCCATCCTAGAAGGCCACTGGGTTGGTCAGGCTGGACTTGCCCTTGATGGAACCATGCTGGCTGTCTCAAATCCCCTCCCTGTCCTCCATGTGCCTTGGAGCAATGCTTCTTGGAAGATCTGCTCCATGATCTTCTGAGGCACAGAGGTGAGGCTGACAGGTCAGTAGTTCCCAGGGTCCTCCTTTTGACCCTTTTAAAAAATAGGTGCAGTCTTCCCCTTTTTCTAGTTTCCAGGGACTTGACCTGACAGCCAGGGTTTTTCAAATATTATGGAGAGTGGCTTGGCAACTGCATCAGGCAATCCCCTCAGGACTCTGGGATGCGTCTCATCAGGTCCCATAGACTTATGTATATTCAGGTTCCTCAGGTTGTCTCAAACCTGATCTTCTCTTACAGTGGGAAGGACTTTGCTCCTCCAGTGCCCATCTTGCAGTCCATCCCTCAAGAGGTGTGGGAAGAGAGATTGCCAGTGAAGACTGAGGCAAAAAGGTTGTTGAGTATCTCAGCCTTCTCCTTGTCCATTGTTACCAGTCTGCCAGTCTTTCTCTTCAAGGAAGATATGCTTTCTTTGCCTTTCCTTTCCTTTCCTAACACACCTATAGAAGCCCATCTTATTATTCTTTAAATACCTTGCCAATTTCAGCTCCAGCTGCACCTTGGCCTTCCTGACCCCATCCTTACAAAACCAGACAGCGTCCCTGTACTCTTCGCAGGATACCTGTCCCTGCTTCCATTGCCTGTGCATTTCCCTCTTGCCATTTAGTTTGACCAGCAGGTCTCCACTCAGCTATGCTGGCCTCTTGCCTTCCTTCTCTGATTTGTTACAAATTGGAAATCAATAGCTCTTGTGTGGAAAGCATCCTTAAAGATCTGCTCTTTTCTACTCCCTTGTCCCTGAGAGCAGTTTCCCAGGGGATCCTATTGGCTAAATCTCTGAAGAGCTGGAATTTTTTTCCTAAAATTCAGGGTCCTGACTTGAGTCCTTGCTTGTCCCCTATCTCTTAGGACTGCAAAATCCACCAATGTATGATCACTGCAGCCCAAGCTGCCTCCAATCTTGGCATCACCAATTAGCTCACTGGTGTTTGTGACCAGCAGGTCCAGTATGGCATCCCCTCTGGTAGGGCTGTCTATTACCTGGCACAGGAAGTTCTCCTCCAGGCACTCCAGGAGGCTCCTGAATTGCCTTCAAAAAAAAGGAATCTGTAAGCAGGATTGCTTACAGCTTACCTTTCTATTTTTCCAGCAGATGTCATGGTGGTTGAAGTCTCCTAGAAGGGCAAGAGCCTGTGAGTGTAATGCCTCCTGTAGCTGGAGCAGGAAGGCTTCATCAATAGACTCCCCTTGAGCCTATTGGTTGGTAGACACCAACCACAAGGTTCCCTTTGTTGCCTTTGTCCCTGATTCTTACCCATAAGCTTTTAACTTGCTCATAGCTATTCCTCAGAGAGAACTCTATGGACTCTATCAATTTCTTGATGTAGAGGGAACGTCTCTGCCCTTCCTTCCTCTCCTGTCCCTTCTGAACATCCTGTAGCCATCCATAGCCAAACTCCAGTCATGGGATTCATCCCACCAAGTTTCAATAATGGTGACCAGGTCATAGCTTTCTAACAGCACAGTGGCTTCCCAGACCTGCTTGTTGTTCATAGACTTCTGCTATTTAAAATCACTACCATGCAAATCAGAATCTAGTTCATGGTCCCAACAGTGGCATTTAGGCCCTCTTAGAGGAACCTGCTTTATTTCCTCTGAGGTCTTTCTCTGGTGTAACAGGCTGAGAGCCCTTGCTAGAACCCCGTCCCTCTAACCTTGGTATGTCATCCCACAGCTTGTTGTGCTTAAGCCTGTTATTATCCCCCTCCCGCTTCGAGTCTAGTTTAAAGCCATGTCAATAAGTCCCACTAGCTTGCGAGCAAAGACTCTCTTCCCGTTTTGAGAAAGGTTAATCCCATCTGATGCCAGCAAGCCAGGTGCCATTTAAATCATCCCATCATGAAAGAAACCAAAACTGTGGTGGTGTCACAAGTCACAAAGCCATGCATTAATAGACTGGACCCCTCTGTTACTTCCCGTGTTGCTGCCTACAACTGGAAGGAGGGAGGAAAAAGTAACCTGTGCTCTAGATTCCCTTACCAACTGTCCCAAGGCTCTGAAGTCTCTTTTGATCTCTCTTGGACTATGAGTTGCAACTTCATCTCCACTCACGTGGAAGAGCAGTTGTGGGTAATAATCTGAGGGATGCACAAGGCTAGGAAGTTTCCTAGAGATGTTCTTAACCCAGGCTCCAGGGAGGCAACAGGTTTCCCTAAGAGAAGGGTCTGTCTGGTATACTGGACCTTCATCTCCCCTCAGAAGGGAGTCACCTACAACTATAACCCATCTTTTCTTCCTCATGGGGATGGTCATGATGTGGTTTGGTACGCCTTTCTGACCTTGGCAGCACCTCTGGTGTATCTAGACCATTGTCCACTTCATCCATGGACTATTCTTCCATGTCCAGAGCCTCATGCCTGTTGTACAGAGGTACCTGGGGAAGTGAGGTGGGCAAGGAGGAGGTTTACCTGTAGTCCTGAGCATAGACTTGCCTCCATTTGCTCTTCTCCTTTAAGCTACTGCCTTCAGCCTGTCAGGGGGAGGAGACAGGACCAGCTTGATCTTGTTTTTTTTCTGCTGGCTGATCCAGCTTCTGTCTCAAGGAAGGCAGGGCATGGTTCCTCAAGTCAATCTCAGACTCTCTCATGCTCCTTATCCTTTCTACCTCCTCTTCTAGCTCTGCCACCAGGCTGAGCAGGTCATCCTCCTGGTCACACCTCACACAGCTGCTCTCACTGCTGCCCTCGGCTACCAGTGAGAGGCTCTGGCATTCCAAGCAGCCTGACACCTAGATGGCTGCATGTTTCCATGGGAGCTCTCTCTAGGTTGCCACATCCATTCTGGTGAGTGCAGAGGACATGGCTTTCTGCTAGGTGGCTACCATAGCTAAGCTCCTCCTGAGAGGGTGATTACCACCAATTGCACTCACCTCTTGAGCTGGTGGGGCCACTATGCCCTCCCTGCGCACAAACTGCTACACCACACCACACCCTGCCAGGCTCTGTTGGCAGCACGCCTGGTCGCTAGCACTCCCTGGGCTGCTTTTTATAGGTGTAGGCCGCCATTGCTCTGGCAAGGCCCAGGCCTTGTCAGCATCTCCTGCGAGAGCTGACAGCTCCTGGCTGGTCTCTTTGTTGCCTTGGTGTCTCCCTGCCCTAGGAAAACCCCTGTGCACCAAGATCTACCACTCTGCTGTGGGTTGCACAGGGTCCGGAGCAGCTCCCCTTGGTGGCTAGTAGATAGCTGTGTATGACCAGGTTGCTCATCTTGGCAGGAAAAAGAAAAAGAAAAAAAAAAAAAAAGAATTAATTATTCTCTTCAAGTTCTGTTTTGGTGGTCCTAATCAGCAGTATATATTTTTCTTCCTGTTTATACTTTCTCTCAGATGTATTTTTCTTTGATTTGGTACACCTTTGACAGGTGTCTTCAATAACAGATGATAGAATTTGCCCCACTGTATCTACTTGTTACCAAGCAGGGCATATAAGTAGAGAGGATATAAACATACAATTTCAAATTTAGCCAATATGTTAGGGCTAATGATTTTGCTACAAATACCTATTTATTTTGTCCATCAAAGTTTTTGCTCTTTGTAGACTCCAACAGGCTGTGAAACTCTTGCTTTCCAGTATTGAAACTCTCATTAGATCACACTGTGAATGATTCAGAGTAAACACAGAGCCGCTAGTAAGCCCTGCAGTGGTTGAGATGCCCTTGAGGGTTTTCATCTCTAGTACTGGTCATATTTGACCTTGTTTAGTTAAGGAATTCCTGCAAAACATTGAATATGGCAGGAATATGGGTTACAAATTGCTTTATATTCCCATTTTAAACTATATACATTTATTATAAACACAGTTTAAAATATGATCTCATAGAAATATATTGTTAGTAATAATTTCCTGAAGATGAAGTGTAAATAACTCACTACACCAAATGTCAGATACAAAAGTTAACTGAAAAGCTGGATCATTGTCATTGACAATAGAGTATCACTACTCACATCCTATTATAAAAATGTTGGACTTCTCTATTCTGAAGACTAAAAAATTTTAGCTGTAATCCAGGTCTTGCCTGACATGACATTTTGGAAGTAAAAGCTCAGAAACTTCTGTACTTAGCAGTAATAGTATAACATGCTACAGTAGTTACAGCAATTGCCCAACTTTGCTATTGCTTAGCTGCTTTTTTTTTGTCTTTTCTTTTTCCATTTTGTCTTCTGTCCTCTCCCTCTGTCTTCCCCAATGAACATGCTTGTACTAGCTATTTCAGGGAAAACAAAACAAAACACACACACAACCCCCCAAACAAACACACAAAAACCCCCAGGCTCATCCAACCTCTTTGTGAGGGATAGGTGTCACAATGATTAGTGCAAGTGACAATACACTTTTTTGAACACAACAAAAACATGTCTATTATTGGACCAAAGATACAGTGAAAGTATTACTTTTTGATTGACTTACTTACAAATTTATACATAGTTGTGCTGGTTTTGGCTGGGATAGAGTAGTTAATTTTCTTCACAGTAGCTAGTATGGGACTATGTTTTGGATTTCTGCTGAAAAGAGTGTTGATAATATAGAGATATTTTCATTATTGTTGATCAGTGCTTACGCAGAGTCAGAGCCTTTTCTGCTTCTCACCCCACCCCACCAGTGAGAAGGCTGGGGTGCACAAGAAGTTGGGAGTGGACCCCAACTGACCAAAGGGATATTCCATACCATACGGTCTCATGCTCTGCATATAAAACTGGGGGAAGAAGAAGGAAGGGGTGGGATGTTCAGAGTCATGGCATTTTGTCTTCCCAAGTAACTGTTATGTGTGATGAAGACCTGCTCTCCTGGAGATGGCTGAACACCTGCCTGCTGATGAGAAGTTGTGAATGAATTCCTTGTTTCGCTCTGCTTGCGTGCACGGCTTTTACTTTACTTATTAAACTGCCTTTATCTCAACCCATGAGTTTTCTCACTTTTACGCTTCCAATACTTTCCCCCATCCCACCATGGGGGAGTGGGCAAGCGGCTGTGTGACGCTTAGCTGCTGGCTGGGGCTGAACCATGACAATACCGTGAAGTTATTTTTCTTGAATTATCATGTGTGTTCATGGTCATTATCAAAATAACTACTTCTGGATACGTGTTGAAGCCTTTAAAAAAACAAAACATTTTCTTCCCTTCCTCTAATTTTCCTGTTGTCATTTTATTGGACCAGGCTTTTGATATATTATTGGTTTTTTCTTTAGGCTGAAAAGAAAGGCTAAAAGAAGCCCAGATAAGTATTTGGAATAAATTACCAATTGAAATTTTACATTTAGTTTTGCTAGAGCAAACTAAAGAATGTTGTCCAGTCTGAAGCATATGAAGTGTGAATGGCTTTTTAGTGCAGGAGACATACGACTAATAGGCAAAAATAATAAATGTTACCTGAGACAGAAAGGCACACTGAGTTTAATGTGGGAGTTTATGAAATCTAATAAATATGGGTACCTATAATAAACCTCAGTCAATATTATGTTCCATGTTCAGGGGGAAAAATAAAGAAAGAAATAAAAAAAAAGAAGAAACTTTACAGTGGACACAAGGAGCAGGAGAGTTATGTACTACTTAAAGGTAGAGGATGACAGGAATGCTACTGGCTAAGTGGAACTTTTCATAAGAATAATGGGTAATGTGTGGTAAAAGATGAGTGGTCTAGCAGCCTGGAAGAAATTGAGCATTTCACATGAACACTTGTTTACAGTTCAAACTTGAGTAAACAGAAGGAAGCACAGGAAGAGTAGTCAGAGATAGCAGTGAGTAATGGAATGACATTTTGGGCTATGATAATGAACATGAAGTAAAGACAAAAATTAAGTATATGGGTAAATTAAAAAGAAAGAAAAAGTATAATTTATGAGAGGATCAGGGAAAAAGTATGTTCTGGTTATAAATAATATGTTGAGTCCTTGGTCTAAGAAAGATGTTGTATCATTGAAGTTTCATGTAAAAAAATAAAGTTTGAGGATACCTTTATCCTCAAATGGGAATAAGGGAGCCTTTGAACAGAACAAAGCTGAAAAACCCAACTGTTTCATAATTTCCTTACTACTCCTTTTGTCCTAAGGTACAACCTAATATATAGGGTGAAATAAAGTGACTACCCTTGCTTCTTACTGCAGACTGGAAAGACAAAATCAAGGGAGTGGAGGTTGTTTGTTTATTTGTTTTGGTTGCTTGGGTATTTTTGCTGCACTTGTTTCATCAGCAGTGCCTGGACTGTTGCCCTGAGAAAAACAAAATGTTGTTGTTCGTGTTTCATATCCTTATGGTGGAAAATATAAAAACTGTTACAGACTTTGTTAATATTTACACAGATCAGGTTTGTCCAAAGAAGAGGGTGAGATGTAACAAATTTTGTAGAAATGTGCTGCCTGGTCTGGCAGGATACAGTTGAATGGTCTGTAAAAGTCTTTACAAAATTTACACCAATGTTTGTCCAAGTAATTACAGAAAAATTGATGGGACACATGAAGCAGTACTCATAATTTGATTCTGAAACCCCCATAATCTCCATACCCATACTCCTTACCCCATAATGAATGTAAATGTGGCACAGTAAGGAGGGAAAGGTGCAAGTTACTGTTTTGCCTGGACTGCAGTTTTGTCTGTTGCCTGTCTGGGTTTCACAGAAAGAAAATGTCTGACTTGCTTTTCTGTCTGTTTTTGCCTTTCAACCTCTGCATCCAGAAGATGGTCAGACAGATTCTGACCCAGCATAGGTACACTAAAAGCTAATGCTCTGTGCAAAACCACCACCTAGTCACACATTAATTTTGTTTTCTCCAAAGACATTTTTCTAAATAATCAAAAAACATATTCAGGAGTTCACCTTTGTCTTCAAATACTTTCAGGATTATAACATTTTCAGTATCATTCCTAAGTATACCTTCAGATCCACTTAACTGTGTTGTTGCACACAGGTCTACTGAAAGACATTTTTATAACCAAACCCTGTGTTAGTCAAACTTGTCTTCAGCACCTTTGCAGCTTGGAATTTTAAGAAAAAGAGATAATAGCCACCCTAATAACTGTCAACAAGCCAGCAAGTTACAGCTTTTCAAGCATCTGCCTAGTTCAAGCATCTGCCTAGGTACCTGGAGGAACTCTCTTAATTTTCATTTAGTTTAGATAAAAGCATGTTTCTTGTTCCTATTTACTCTAAACACTGCCTAGTGCCAAAGGAAAGACATGTACATGGGTGTAGCTGCCTCTTTTTCACATTCTTAATGAATGTCCTGGCTTTTAAATGTAGTGCAACATATATGTTTAAAACAAAAGATATGTGGGTTTTGGGGTTTTTTTGTTTGTTTTTGAAAGAAGGAATTTCTAAGACCGTGATGTTATATTGTCTATCTTAGCCGTTTTCACTTTTAGAGAGAGCTGGCTCTCAGGGAGGTCCCAGGCAGGTCCCCCTCAGTGTTTCAGCTAGCCTAGGGCATTCTCACAGCAGGTTTCCAAACTAACTCTTAAAATTATGCAAGGCAAGGTTTCTTTTATGAATTTTACTGTGAACTACTGAGGGAATAGTTACTTCATGGTTTGGTTTCCCCAGGCGTAAGGAGGCAAAAACTATGTTAAAGTTCTGCTAGCAGTCAAGCTGTCTAGACACTCTCAGTCCCAAACACCCAGATCTAGGTGCATGAAACACAATGCAGGTCAGACAGATAGGCAGCTTTGAGGCAAAGTTTAAATTATTATTGAGTTTGAGTTATTTTAATAAACCAACAACTACCTAATGGCTTGTATAACGTTTCAATAGATGAAAATATACGGAAAATTTTAACAGACACTGTAATCTGTTTCTGAAAAAGAATTTCAGAACTTCAAAAGATACATGCTTCATCACTTGCAACCTTTAAGGCAAGATGTGTTATAATTTCTAGAAGAAGGTCTAGTTAAATTATCTGTTGTTGTAACTGAAAATTCCTTAAGTTCAGGAGGTACCAATTCTGTGGTACAATATGCATTAAGTTATACTAAGAAGATCATATCAGTTCTTTTTAGACATAAACTCTGAGAATATATGAGGTTGTGAGAACATGCAAATGTCAGGTATATCTTTCAGGGGAATGAAAATTTTCAATCCTTGCAAATTTTCAAGTTTTCAGCTAATAAAAAAGTGATTTCAATTACATGGATATCTCTAGTACTACAGAATAAATTAGACCATGGAGTCATGAAGCATCAGTTTAGGTATATTTCAGTCCATATGGATTCAGTCCAACACATAACAAAAGGTATATACAACACTTGAAATGAAAGCACATATTGCCTGCAAGAGTTCAGTAATTTTACATGCTGGAAATTAATTTTATCATGTATAGCTCAGTCTTTATAAGCAAAGTGTGCAAAGGTATCATTAGCCTGCCATTAGAAGGATATGTCTTTCTTAAATTCAATAATTCTATTAGCTTTGAAAAGACCACGATTACATGTATTCCAGATGTGCTAAAATCTTAGTGGAATGAACTTTGGTGCACTCCATACTACCTTTGTGATGTATACTTAGCTGTCCTACCAAGAGGAGATACATCCCATTTCAGGTATTTACTGTCTAAAATGTATCAGTCTCTTGACTATAAAGGCAGTCCACTAGGCAGTCACATTAATCCCACTCTACTCTAAGACTACAACTAAAGCAAGCATCAGGAGTAAGACCTATCTACTTTCATTTACTGAGTATTCAAGAAAAATTCTCTGTCAAACAACTCTCGTACTGCTTTCCTGTGATGACAGTATTACTCATATCAAAACACCAGTTAACTTCTGAAGCTGTAATACCTAGATTCCATTCAAAAATTTAGAATGTAGCTTTATGGAAAAGATAAAATAAAATAAAATCTCGAAGACCATTCTGTTTTATCTTTAAATATTTATGCTAATGTAAAAAATGTGATTTTCAAGTGTCACTGAATTACTGTTGTTTGGCTGTTTTTCTTCCACAGGTAAAATGATCAGAGGCAGTTATCCATAGATCTGGAGAAGCTAAAAACTTCCCAAACATTTCAGCCTTTGCAACAACTAAATTAAGAAATCACCTAAATATGCAGGTGCAGTATTGATTTTAAATGTGTTTTCCTTATTTCCATTCATAGCAAGAAAAGTACTACTTTATTTTGTAATTGAACAAGAAAATGAAGAGTCATTATTGTACACTTACCTACATAAATTTGCTTTCTCAGATTTAAGACTAAGTACATGTACCTCCAGATCCATTTGTCCTAAACAAAATACGTAGTTAGTATTGGACTTTGCCATGAGAAGTCTTTGTAAACAATGCAGTGGGATCTTGAAAGAACTAAAGGAAGCAGACTTTGAAAGTGCTGGGGTAGAAATAAATGTTTGATGAAAGATTTGCTCTTCAGGAGCTATAACTACCCACACTGGGAACAACAATAACAATCATGATCATACTTGAGTGAAGAGTTAGCAAACACAATGTTACTGCTATTAAGAACAAAAATAATAGCAGTCATAATATAAGCTCATCTTACAGCAGTTATTATCATAGTCATCACTAACCTTTTTCTAATTCCTTACTTTCTCCTCTTCAGGTAGTATAACAGATCCCACAGTTCAGCTCAATTTAAAAGCTTCAGTTTAATCTTCTATCTTGTAAAAAATTCTGCAACTGCAAATAGTTGTATCTTCAATTCATTGTGAATGTAAATAATATGAAAATTTAAAAGCTTGGTGCTGGTAATTTTGAAGTGGATTTCTTTCCAAATTCCAGAGGGGTTTAGGCTGAGCAATATGTTTTTAAAGCATAATAAGATTTTTAGGCATATTTATCAGAAAGAGTAAATTTGTTTACAAAACCAAAGTCCACTTGTCAATTCAGACAAAGACCCATCTCTATTTCTTTTCATGTCAGCAATCCAATATAGTTACTTATTGTATCCCTCCTGATTTCTTTTCTATATCTCTGTAAAAAAATGGTGAGTGAGTTGACATCCTTTACAAGCATGTGCTTCTAGTGTCATTTAAGATATTCCAAGTATTTGAGTTAAACCATTCGATTATTCCTATGAAAGACATGCATAGGAATTTTCTTTAATCGCATTGAATAAGCTAACCTTAATGATATCCTCATCACAGTGATTTGATCCTGTTTCTGCTTCCTCTTCACATCAGAAAAACATCTGACTGCTCCACCTTACATCTAAACTGTCCCTTTGCAGCAACTATCAGTTGTACCTCCAGAGGAAATGGCATCACCCAGGGCTGCTCTCTGTTCTCAGAGTCAGGATTTAGTGAACTTGCATCTAAGCTACTGCCTGTACTTCTGATATATATGTAATTAATAATGCTACCATGCCACTGAAGGCTTTCTGAGCTTCATGTCTCATTGCTTCATGCTTCAGCTCAGCCCAGGGAGGATGCCAGCACTGGTCTTACCAGCATTTTCAACTGTCGTCTTCTTCCTTAGTAGAACTTCGGTTGAACCAAATGGACTGTTGTGCTCACATGCTGGTACTTCTATTTAATTGTACCAACCTAAATAGTATTAATACAATGAGATGGATTAGCACATGGATATACACAGGGGAACATATATATATGCAAGGGCATCATACAGAGGTAGAGGGTTAATATGTATGAACTAATAAGCATGAACTAAATAGTGCACCAACACGAACCATGAAATATTATTTGTTCTCAGGAATATAAACACTAGACAAACAAGAGAAAAAACTATGAAAAATAAATGAAAGTAACATTTGAAATCTGGAACTTCTGAGCTGTGAAGATCTTGCCCTTACTCTACTGCACCATTCAGTCCAAGTGTTAACAATGCCTTTAAAACCACAGACATTTATAGAAAAGGCTATGTGCTGGCACAATCCAAGTATATAAACCACTTTTTTGCTGCAGTTACATTTGTGACAAAACACGTATCAGTAAGTTGGACTCCCTGGCTTTTACTCCAGAATGAGTGGGAAGCTGATATAGGTGTTCAGAGGGGTATCTTTGAAGCAGGGTGCTGCCTCAGCTTATACAGAGGGTGCTTCCATTCATTCACCTCCACCGTAGCGTATGATTATGTTTGAAGATGTAGTTAAGCCCAATGGTTGTGAATTAGACTCATGGCAAGGCTCAGATTTCAAAAGGAGATAGTCAATTAAATCCTTTTATAAATCTTATTCATAGTAATTACAAAGTACTGAATGTTGAGTGGGGGGAGGAGCAGGGTGAAGCTGGAATGTAATCTCATTTGCAAAATGAATTAAAGCAATTATATATTCCATAATTCTTCATAGAAGCCTGTTCTGCCATTTCTCTAGGAGATAACAAATAAGTTAAGTTTTTTTTTAAAGATGCAGTATACTTCTAACTTCTTGATATTAAGTTTACCTTGCAAAAAAAAGTCAATGTCCAATACCCACAATTTTATTTGCATTTTGTGATGCTCTTTAATAACAACAGCATTTAAATATTATCATTGCTGTTTTAAGGCAATTGTACAACACTGAGACACTCAGACTTCTGTGCACTTTTCTGTCTTGGATGTGCATTTTTGATAACACAAAGTCAACTTCATCTCAAACTTGTAGTTACTTTTTTCGTTTGTATTTTTAAATGTGTGTGAATTGAGAAGTGAACACAAAAGGAATAATTAGTGCATGAATTAGTGCATGAATAGTGTAAAAGCCTTGCAGTTGGTGTATATGTGATATATTTGCTTGCCAGGTTTTAAGTGTCTTTATTCTGGCCTCATACAGAACTCTTTCCATGAACCCCTGGGTTATTTCTAATATTTTGTTAGCATTCTTACTAAGATAACAAACAGTCCAGCTGAAAAAGAGGCTTACTAAAAGCTACTGCTGTGGCTGCTCTACTAGAAAAGGTGATCAATGAATTTTACAGGATAAGACAAATTGTCATAAAAGTAAAAATAGCTGACATCCCACTGCTTGCTATGAGTCAAAGCTCCAAAGGTCTACAGGAGTTGAACAGCTAAATGGTCATTTGGTGCATAATTAGTCAAGGATGTATTGGATTTTATTCTACAAAAAAACTTATATCACAATAATCATTATCTAGGATGAGAGAGAGAGCGAAACTCACACAAAAAATATTACTGATGATACTTTATGCATCACTGAAAGCTGCTCATTATTACGGTTAAGAAGGTGATATAAAAATAGAAATAGAATGGAATAGGTTCTATCTGTGCTGATGGATGTGTCACTAAATTAATAATAGTGCTAAAACTAGTAATAACTATTTTTGAAAAAAATGGCCATATAGCTAGGCATGTGGGTAAAAATATGTATATGTGCCTCAGTAAAACTCACTTTCATTAATGTTTATTTAATCCAATGATTCAGATGCTATTATCACTTGATCAACTAATGCTTTTTATGTATAGCAAACAATCAGTATGTCGATATGCTTGAGTAAGGAGAAGCCATGCTGATCTATCAGTAGAACATTTTTACTGGCATGATACATTTTACATTGTTTAGATATGAGATGTGTTTATTAAATCACTTGCTTGATCCTAAGAAATCACTTCCTAAGGAAGAAAAACATTTTATCTATTACATAGTCAAAACTGCAGTTTTTTCCATGTAGAATTTTGATCTCCATCACTAAAAATATAGATGAGATTATGAAAAGCTTGTGAAATCATGCCATTTCTAATCACAATTTGATTTAATAAAGAATAATTAGAAAATAAAACAGTTTAAATGTTTATTTCAGTATTTTCTCCACACTTTTTTTTGAACCACTGCTTCATTTACAGATCTTCTTAAATTGAGTTTTTACTAGAATTTAAAACAAGAAAAGGAAAACATTTTTTAAAAATCTTGTTTTGAGACAAAAAGATTTAGTTATAACCAAACAAAAATATTTTCATGTTTTAATTTCATTTGGAAAATGAAAATATTTTTCACTTCTGCCTGAAATTGTATGAACTTCAAAACCTTTAATAGATCTGATGAAAATTAATTACAGCTATATCTCCACTAATATATTAAATTTTTTGCATGCTTTCTTTTAAGTTACAATGTAGAATCGTGATTTTTAGCTGAGAACCCTTTCATTGTAAAATGAAACATTCAAAGTTTATTCAAATGTGTGTCCCCCCCCAATCCCATAAATTAGTAGAGGGAGAGGAGGGAGTGCTTATCAAGGAAACTTTAGGAGAGGAGTACTGACAGGTGGCAAAAAAGGAGATTATTTCCCTTGGTCTTGGTGTCATGAGCTGCTAGTTTCTTGGATGGTGCCAGGAATAACTGTGCTTAGAAATCTCTCATCCTAGGTATCCTCAAGATGAAAAGTGGGGATGAATCAAATCTCAGTTTCATAACTATTTTTGTAGTTCACCTACATTTAGGAAACAGAAAGATAATAAATAAACAAGAAGAATTAAAAACAATTTAAAAGAAACAATAAAGAAAACTTTGTTGCTTTTCTACACAGACCACATTGTTTAAGAAATAAGCTATAAGATTATTTCTAACATTATTATCAAATTATAGCATGTAATAAAAATTATCTTTACCCCTGAATTAACTAAAAGGCAGTACTAACCATCAGATTCTTCCTTTCAAATACATTCTTAAATATTTGTAGAAAGTTTGGAATTCTTATTTATATTCAAATCCATGAAATCCACTTAATATTTATCTTCTTACTCCTATAAAATGAAATATATTATGTTTTCTACTTGGCTTTTTCATTTGAACTCTAATATTGCAGTAACACTTTAGAAAAGATAATGTTTACATTTCAGTTTGTTAAAATGGCTTTGCCTAATAAGGACATCAACATATTTTATATTTTTTAATGCTGAAGTCTTTAATGGTCTATCCATAAGACTGAACAGCTCAATTATTGCATATGGTAAAATGAAGGCTTTTGTTCATTTGAACAAAATGAACTTGGCTTTTTCATTTGAACTCTAATATTGCAGTAACACTTTAGAAAAGATAATGTTTACATTTCAGTTTGTTAAAATGGCTTTGCCTAATAAGGACATCAACATATTTTATATTTTTTAATGCTGAAGTCTTTAATGGTCTATCCATAAGACTGAACAGCTCAATTATTGCATATGGTACAAACATATTTTAAAAATCAATTTAACTGCATTTTATTTGCCCATGTCAAAAATAAAGCAAGAAACTCATATACTATGGTGTAACAAAATGTATTATTCGTATACTCCTGGTAAAGCAGTTCTACTACTGGAAAGTTTTGCAAGTCTAGAGCTTAATAATGATGTCCAGGATTTGAAGTAATGATTGTCACTTCAATGCCTATGAAAATTCAGGGTCAAACTAAGGAGAAAGTAATAACTCAAGAGCATGGCTCAATAATGCCACTTCTTGACATGGGACATGCATATGTCACTGACAGGCAGCTTCTTCAAACCACTGAATGTGTTGATCTCCCTACTCTTTTATGACAGCAGAGAGACATAAAGCATTCTTCTCAGCCTTTTCCTACCCTGAGGATAGTTTATTATGTCTTATGTAGATCTTATCTGTTCTTGTTAAACAATTTGCCATGATACTGTAACAGTTAGAATATTTGCCTGAGGATTTTTCACCGATCCAGAGGTCAAACAGGAATTTTGCCAGAATTATTAGTGTTATAAATTATTTAGTCCCAAACAGGATTCCCATTCAAATTTACAATTTATTAAGCAAATAGAGGCAAGCAAACAGCGCTGGGTGCGCCGGGAGTCTCTGCTCCACCAAGACGCACGCGGTACAGTTCCTGTTCCTGGGTTATATCCTGTCCGTTAATACATATTCATGAACAGGCGTGTCTTCTTCGGCACATGCCCTCTTCTCCTTCTAGAATCTTCTCGAATCTTCCTCAGCGTGATCCTGTTCGCTAATACATATTCATGAATCTTGCACAAGTCATTCACAATGAAAAATCTTAAAGTGAATTAATTTAGTCTTGGAGTCTGAAGTACCCAGTGGTGCCAATAGCAAATTCATTCATAAATACCTGATAACACATTGTTTTCATCATTGCAGTATTTGGTTTTGACACATTAACAATAATAGCAGTAATAATAATAATACTTACATGTAAAGGTTCCAACTGTTTGTTACTTCAGATAATAGTTCTAACATAAGCAGTTGGAAAAGCTTGAATATCAAGCACTCCTTTTTAACATAATCAGCTACAAGATCTTGAATATTAAGCTATCCCTTTTAGGAGAGATAAACAAATCAGCTATGGAAGAGGATTTGAAAGGTGTTCATTCCAATCTGCTTTGGACTTGAGGGGTGGAGCAATCTGTCTTTTTCAGCCAAACTGTTTGTTATATTCAGAACAAAATACAGGTACATGGATCTGTTCTTCTTTACCTCTTTCTAATTGGAAGTTTCTGCACAGGCAATTACAGAACACTTGTTAAAAAATTTTGAATTTTTGCACTCTTGCAATAGGGTAATGCTTACACAAGAAATCCAATACTCTGAACAAGGTGCTCAATCACTGCCTAGAAGGTAACAAGAATCTCTCTTACCGGGGTCCTTGCAATTACGTCTTCAGCTGGATTGAGTGAGATTCCCCATGCTGCTGTTCTGCTCTTCAAGTTCTCATCACCAGCTGGTTTGTGTTCCTACATGACCACTCCAGATCAGGTATAATCTGTTCTACTGCTGTTGTCTTAAACCACATACAGAAGAGCTAACTATGCCAACTGTATGCAAAAGACTGTCCTACTCGACCATGTCTGCATCTGGAAGAACAGTTTCTGACTATTTACAAGTGTCTTATCTATGTATGATTTGGTCATTTCTGCAGTAGTAACTTCCTTGGGAGTCCCCAGAAGGTCCAGCTTCTTCCCCAGGATTTTAATCAAGACATTGAAATGTATAATTTAGTCTAAGCACTGCAGGTGCTGCCTGAGGGAGTCTTCAGGGCCATCCAAAATTCCCACCTGGAGAGCTCCTGCACCAGTTAATCCAATGCATTTTTGCAAAGGCAGCTAGCACTTCAGCCTTCTCTCATGGCAGTCCATCTTACAGCAGTCCACTATCTCGTCTATGCAGAAGAATAGCTAATGAATTTCTGGACCATCTGGGGAATTAATGTCCTAAGTGCTGCAGGTGTGCACATAGTCACAGCCCTGATACCCAGCCACACCACTTTAACAATATGACCGGTTGAAATTTCATTCTTGTATCTCACAAATTCCTTGGTTCTTGCCACAAATCCTATTAGCATTTCAAGTGACACTGGAAAAATAGATAATTTGACCTCCCTTTCCTTAAAATAACATCAATGAACTTAGTTTTAAACATTTCAAATGGGATCTCCAAAATAAACTACTTAAAAATTGCATTAGTATTCCCAAATTTATTTGTTGTTTATCTGAGAATTTTCAATTCTTTCTAGTTTGTAAGTCTCTGAGTACATTTAATGCCCACAGTCGTACTGTTTCAACCCATTAACCAGCTTTAATTTGAAAGCTGTATTGGTTGATTAACTCTTTCCTTCAGGCTACCTCAGATCTAATTTTCTGTTTTGGCCTTTTCCAGTTGCACTACTGTGGACATTTTGAATATAGGCTAGTGATCACCACAACTTACATTGCTTTTAACTTCCTTTTTCCTGAACAGTGTTAATCTTCACAGTCTAGCGCATGCTTGTCCATACATGTCATACGTCCCTATTAACTCAATCTCCTCTCCACTTTTGTCACCTGCATTTATTCCTTTGGTAAACCCTTCCCATATGCTGTTTGCCTTCACTGGCAATTGTCTATAGACCTTAAGTCACCTTTCCTTCCCTATCTCTCAGAATCTTTCGTTGTCTTACCTTTGTTAGCTTTAATTCTGGAAAATGTATTATCCTTTTTTTGCTGATGTAGCATTCCTTTTTGTGCAAGACTGCTTTGTTTTGGGTTTATCCTGATGTTTCTTTCATATTCCCAGATCTGGAAAGTGTTTCTTCATTCTTTAAAGTAGTGATTGAAGCTTTTTATTCAGAGATTTGTTAATACTAACTTATGATACATTATTTTGTATATTAACCTGATGTTTTGAATGGCTGAAGGATCATTCAGACCATGAAAATATTCCAAATAGAATTACTCTGACTGGCTTTGCGGATTAGCTGAATTTGAGTAAGAGAAGGTTATGTAACTTTTGTTCCTGAGGATAAAGTACACAGAAATCAGAAAAAAAGGAGAGGAGAGGAGAGGAGAGGAGAGGAGAGAGAAACTCTATGAACAATATATCTCCTGGTAATTCTACTGGGAAAATTGCCTTGAAACATATTAAAAGGAAGTTATATTATGAGTTCTAACAACCAAAACTCTAATGTTTTATTGATACTTGTTTCCTATTACAGGCAAAATGTATTTTCCTGGCAGTAAATAAAATTGAAGTCAATATCTTGAATGGTTAAGGGATCTGCAGCAATGGGGTGTTTAACTTTTAGATCAATGAAATTGCTGCTGTTTTAGTCTTGGGGTTAGATGCAGCATAGAAGAGGCTAATGTTACTTGTACGTAGAGGTTGATTTTTAAGCAATTTGTCAATATCATGAAAATATTCTGCTAGAGTTTGTACTTTGAGCTGAACAGGAAATAAATAAATCCTCAGTGGCTGTGATGTCATTTGAACTGATACTATACTGAACAAAGCTTTTTAACCTTGACATAAAATTACATTCTGTGTAATATCTTGTATCCGTTCAGTTATTTTTGTTACTCCCAACTGGCTTTTTAACAGATTGAAAGTTTCAATTATACAGAAATCCATAAAGCTAATATTATACCACTTAAATAATTACAACCATTCTCTCTGTGATATATGCACCTCACTCCTATTAATATTTATATATGCAAGTATCAAGTCAATAATGTACTTGAATGTACTTATCTGCTGAAGTGTATAAGCACTAATACTAATTTCCTCACTGTGAATGGTGTATTTGGAGGATGCCATCTTATTTTGTCTTTGAAATTTCATTTAAAAAATAACTGGGTTTATTGGTCTGCTCTCGTGTACTAGGGAAAGCAAGATAGTGTTCCTTTCAAATTCTTTGTTTTTTGCCTCAGTCTTCGGGAAAATTATATCAAAAGCTGGACACTATTCAAACAGACAGAGTTCCTATTAAAATGGTCATTGATGATAAATTACCCTTAAAAACTTTTACCATTACCCTTGATAATATCTTCCCCTGACTGCAAATTACGGAAGATTTAGGTCATTTTCTAGTTTGATGTCCAAATTTCCCTTGCAGTACTACAAAAGCATGGTCGTTCATGGTGGTGTACACCTTTTCCTGACAGGAAGGACAGCATAGTCTGATTGAAAACAAACCACAAGTAAACTATCTACTTCCATTTCCAAAATATTAAATGCTTTTTCTTTGTACTTGTTTCTTTGTTGGGACTTTTTTTTCCCATGTAGAGAACATCTTTGCTTCCATTTCCACGTTTAACTTATATATGTCTCAGTTGTTTACTACAAATTGTTCCTAGAAGGAATTGTGCTTTACTGCCTCCAGTACTGCCCAATGTCTAGTATAATGCAATTTTCATTTCACCTGTGTTTGCCCTTTGCTACAAGAGCAAGTTTGCTATGCAGTGAATTCCATTGAATAACCACTGTTTGTCATGAGCCACGGATATTCAACCAAGTTTTTTAAAAGCTTGGTAATAGTAAGCTGTTCTGTGATGATTAACTATAGCTGAGAGGAGTACTCCTTGAGATTCTACCTTAAACCTCGCCTTTCTTCTCCCCATAGACATCTTGCTCACAAAATTTTTGACCAACAACAACACAGAATGTAAGTGGTGCTTGACACACTGAGGAAAACCAGAGCAAGTCATGTGCATGCATTTGTTATACTGTGATGTACTGGGCTTTCTGCTCTGTAGAAGGGTAGGTCATGCTGCCACTGGACTATACGCACTTCTGGGGTCACCCATGCTTCTAGCATATGACTGACAGGCCTCTCCCAGTACAGACATGCAAGAGCAGGGTGAGCAGAAAGTGAAGAGTTTCAGAGTGGTGCTTGAAAAGTGTTAAAAAATAGAAACTCTTGTCTCAGAGTATTTGCTAGATACTCTTGTATGTTAAATATGGGCTTCACTTTGCTCTGTCGCATATTAACTACTGCTTTTTTATCGCTGTGAGTGAAATATGATGCCATTGTCCTTAGTCAAAAGGAAGTACTTAAATGAAGGAAAACAGACACAGTGAGCAGCTGTGCTGTTCATGATGTTCTTTCTGTTGTGTGAAAATACAAATGTGTTATCTGAATAAAATTAGTGATATTGGAAGTAAGCTTTGATAGTGGTAGGAAGACACAATGGTGCAAGTGGAGATCACTCAACATGGCACAATAACATCTATAGCCAGTGTGAAGGACCCAACTGCCTGTCGCTTCAGCCAGTAAAAAACACCGTATGCAACCCAATCCCATTTTACATATGTATGACATATAGGTTTATTCCTGTACCATACAAAAAGGATTAGGCTAAAAGATGGTTGCAAAATAAAGTGCTTATCATGAATGCACTTCAGAAAAGTTAATCATAGAATCATAGAATTTTTCGGTTTGAAGGGACATTTAAAGGTCAGCTAGTCCAACCCCCCTGCAATGAGCAGGGACATCTTCAACTAAATCTAGTTGCTCATGTTTTGTTTGAAAAGTATCTTAACCCAAACACTTTGATACGGTCTTTATACAGCAAAATCAAAAAAGAGGAGAAAAAATTACTTCTGTAATATTTTGTTTACATAAAGTAAAAATTTTCTTGTTTTATTCACATAGATTTAACAGTAATAATTAAATAACAAAATATGTCTTCAATGTATGGCCAATTCTATCATGAGGCACTTTTGTAGCTAAGGTAGGCATGACTAATAGTGGAGGTTAATAATAAAAAGCTGACACTGGACTACAATAAATTTAGATGTGCACTGAAACTATATGAGTAATTTACATTTAATTTTCATCTGTGTAATTGGAAGTATTCAGTGAACCTGCCTTATGGGTTTCCAATATTTTCAGAGTAACAGTCTGTGTACGCACTTTTGAATAACACTACAACTTCAGAAATTCTCTCTGCTACTTAAGGTTCCTGTGGGTTGCTTACTTTAGCATAAATGTAGCACACAGTTCAAAGGACAAATTATTTTCCTTTCATACACATTGTTTAAAATAACAAAACATGTTTTTAACTTGATAAGTTCCAGTATTTTCAAAGATTCTAAATGTTTTTTGCTTATAGTATTTTTTTAGCTGTTGGGTTATAACATAACAACATAATCTAAAAGCAAAAAAGCACAAATGAAGCCACTTTAGTAAATTACCATTTTTTGGTAATATTGACACTATTATATATTTTAGGCATGAAAAATCTAATAAAAATCTTATGAAAGATTCTATAACTCTGGGGCTTTTCTTTTTTCAATAACACCACAGGTATCTACACTAATATGATTGAACTTTATAATACCTTTAGATCATCTACATACATGGAAACTACTGAACAGTCATCTGAGACATGAATTTAAAGTTCATGGGTACATAAGACTACCTTTTCATGGAAAGTCTATGAAGACTATTGTTTAGCTGGTGAATTCTCATTATCCAAGAAAGCTAATCCAGAATTAATAGTCTAAATATTAAAATAAGAGCAAGATTAAACCAGAGTGTTCTAAGCCATAAAATCATATTACTTCCATCTCAGTGACAAACATTGGTGATAGTAGACTAAACATTCCATCTGTACACTGGTTATAATTAGAAATACAGTTTCTCTGATCTCATTTTTACTTTTTTTTAACATTGCATAATAAATAGTGAGGTTAGTCAACAAAAACAGCAGGCAGGCAAATTTTGTGATGGAATCCAAGGGAAGAGAGCCTCTGAAAAAAGTTTTCCACTCATTGTGAAGATTTTGTCTTCATGTATAAGCCTGCTGATAAATTTGTCTCTTGTTGCACCTCCAAAAGCTTCTAGAAAAGCAATCAGATTATGCACTCCACTGTGTAGATCAGTTGCACAGGCTGTGGTCAGTATTTCCTTATCGCTGAAGGACATGAAGACACCT
Organism: Phaethon lepturus; assembly: GCF_000687285.1. Classification (NCBI taxonomy): domain Eukaryota; kingdom Metazoa; phylum Chordata; class Aves; order Phaethontiformes; family Phaethontidae; genus Phaethon; species Phaethon lepturus. The sequence continues at coordinate 35,431 of NW_010518439.1, forward strand.
ACTGTCAGGTAAGCTTTCATGTGGAGTCTTCTAGGAAACAGGTAGCAGACCATTAGATGGTGGTGGCCAGCATTTGTTATTATGGTAACTCCATGTGGCACTCAACCAGATTTCAAAGGAAATGTGAGTAAGCTAGCAAAGGAACAAAAAGGAAGAAGGTATTGTAACATAGCATAGAAGAATATTTATGAGTTAATTGGCATAACAGAGAGTTTTAGGTTAAGGAACATAACTGGTCTATTCCTGTAGAAATGTTCAAAAAGACTAGGCAAAAGAGAAAGGAGTACATACAAATCAAAGGCCTAATGTGTACTGTGAGATAGACCTGTTGCAAATATCTAGGTAGGAAGAAAAGGAAGATAGTCAGAACATGTAGTTCTGGTAACAGTGAGGACATAAACAGCATGCGACAATTAAAACTGTCTGGGAGGGCATTTTGCCCAAACTGATCATGTTACAGAGGGAGGTGACCATCAACAGGATTAAACAACTACCAGGGAATTACAGGGGACTCCTGAAGCAAAGAAAAGGACATCTAGAAAAGCAGTATTACAGTAACTTGAAGATCTGTAAATGGAGGACAGACCCTGGGGGGGAAATGGTGTGGGAAAGGGAGGCAGGTGCTGCCCACAGGCAGCCCAGGCTGCTGCCCACCACGGGCAGGGACCCACAGCACTATGCCCCCCACACTGCATGTGCTGCCTCACCATAGGGCGGCCCTGGAGCTGGAGCACCCCTGTCTGCCCAGGGGGTGCCAGGTGGCTTGGCTGGGGGAACGTGGCACCTGTGTGTGTTACAAATATGTGGGATCACCTTTAGAAGGATATTTACAACATCCCCCCAATGAGCAAGACTGGCAAACTGGTAACAATGGATAAAGAGAAGGACAAGGTACCAAATAATTTTTTTTTTATTTTGCCTCAGTCTTCACTGGCAAGCTCTCTTGCCACACCTCTTGAGGGGATGGACTGCAAGAAAGGCACTGGAGGAGCAAAGTCCTTCCAACTATAAGAGAACATCACGTTCAAGACCAGCTGAGGAACGTGAACATGCACAGGCACTGGAGGAGCAAAGTCCTTCCAACTATGAGAACATCACGTTCAAGACCAGCTGAGGAACGTGAACATGCACAAATCTATGGGACCTGATAAGACACGTCCCAGAGTCTTGCAGCAATTGCCTGATGTAGTTGCCAAGCCACTCTCCATAATATTTGAAAACTCCTGGCAGTCAGGTCAAGTCCCTGGAGACTTGGAAAAAGGGAAACATTGCACCCATTTTTAAAAAGGATCAAAAAGACGACCCTGAAAACTACTGACCCATCAGCCTCATCTCACTGCCTGGAAGGATCATGGAAGACATCCTCCTAGAAGCATTGTTAAGGCACATGGAGGACAGGGAGTTGATTTGAGACAGCCAACATGGCTTCACCAAGGGCAAGTCCAGCCTGACCAACCTAGTGGCTTTCTATGATGGAGTGACCACATCATTGGGCAAGGGAAGATATACAGATGTCATCTACCTGGACTTGTGTAAGGCCTTTGACACAATCCCCCACAACATCCTTCTCTCTAAATTGGAGAGAGATGTATTTGATGGGTGGACTGTTGGGTGAATGAGGAATTGGTTAGATGGTCACATCCAGAGGGTAGTGGTAAATGATTCAATGTCCAGATGGAGATCGGCAACGAGGGGTATCTCTCAGAGTTCCATATAGGGACCAGCTAATATGTTCATCAGTGACATAGACAGAGAGATTGAGTGTACCCTCAGCAACACTGTCTAATATGTTCATCAGTGACATAGACAGAGAGATTGAGTGTACCCTCAGCATGTTTGCAGAAAACATGAAACTGAGTGGTTCGGTTGACACACCTGAGGGACGGGATGCTATCCAGAGGGACCTGGATAAGCCTGAACCTCATGAAGTTCAACAAGGCCAAGTGCAGGGTCCTGCACCTGGGTTGGGGCAACTCCCTGTATCAGTACAGGCTGGGGGTGAAGGGATTAAGAGCAGCCCTGCTGAGAAAGACTTGGAGGTCCTGGTGAATGAAAAGCTGGACATGAGCCGGCCATGTGTGCTCACAGCCCAGAAGGCCAACCGTCTCCTGGGCTGCATCCAAAGCAGCAGGTTGAGGGTGATGATTCTGACCCTTTACTCCTCTCTAGTGATAGCCCACCTGGAGTACCGCATCCAGCTCTGGAGCCCTCAACACAGGAAAGACATAGAGTGGGCTGGAGAGGGTCCAGAGGAGGGCCACAAAAATGATCAGAGGGATGGAACACCTCTCCTCTGAGGACAGGCTAAGTCAGTTGGGTTTGTTCAACCTGTAGAAGAGAAAAGTCTGAGGAGACCTTGTTGCAGCCTTCCAGTACTTAAAAGGGGCTTGTAAGAAAGATGTGGACAGATTTTTTAGCAGGGCCTGTAGCAATAGGACAAGGGGTAATTGTTTTAAACTAAAAGAGGACAGATTCAGACTAGATAGAAGGAAGAAATTTTTCACAAATGAGGGTTGTAAAACCAGAGAGGTGGTAGATGCCCCATCCCTGGAAACATTCAAAGTCAGGTTGTATGGGGCTCTGAGCAGGGGAGTTGGACTTGATGACTTTAAAAGGTCCTTTCCAACCCAAAGTTTCTATGTTTCTATGATTCTATAATTTTTGAAATGTTCGTTTAATACAGTTCATCTATTGTATTGGCAACATTGATCCTGCATGTGTAGTTCATGGTTTGTTGGTTAATAAATCCATTAAGCGCTTAGATCCTGATTTTGCTTAAGCTAAGTGAACCAGTTTTCACTGGCACAGAAAGGGAGAAGAATTCCCTTTTTCTCTTTTCCTCTTTCCTCTTTCCTTCTTGCTGCTTCTTTAATAAATTAGCAGAATTAGGACATGCTGACAACAAGGGGTTATAACCACTTGAATATCCACTGGAAAAAGTGGATATACAGTTTATGCCAATGCCTTTCTGAGGAGCGTTTTGATACAGGTAATGAAGAATGCATTCGTAGTGAATTCTTGCCAGTAGAAAAAATAAAGGTGGAAAACTGTATCATGAGAAGCATTTGTGCTTCTTAGCAAGGAAAGGATAGCTGATAACAGCAAGAGTTTATTTCATATAAGAGCATAAAACTGCTTATTTTATAGGAGCAACACATAGATAACAGAGTAACATTTCAGTAAATTCTACAACTACCTTGTGAGAGTTCAGTCACTTTGTGAATCACTTGGCTTGAGTTTTAACTTATTGCAATGAGTTTAATAGGCTGAATTGTCATTCTGACCAGTGGTAGCTGAATGACAGATGTGTCAGTTGAGACACTGGACAAGAGGTTATTTAGTGTTCTGTTTTCTTTTTTCAGTCTGGATATTTTTAATTTGCCATTGAAACCAAGAATGAAGATAGTCTTCCTGATGATTGGGGCAACATATATTTATTTACCTTTTTTTTTTAACATAATATTGAAAAGCTGCAGATTTCACCATTAACTGTGACATGAAAGCAGTCTGCAAAAGCTGACTCCTAGCAATTTCAGATTTTTTTTTCCCAATACTGAGCTCTGTGACCTGCTCAAAAATACTACACAGTTTCATGGCAATTTCAACGAGATTTTTTTATACATTTTGACAATTTTAATTTTCACCTTCATTTTTAGATTCAAGTTATATTTATTTCTATGTTCACCTTTATTACAGTATCATATCTTCATGAAAAACTTAAGGTGTCTGAGTATAAACAAATAAGTAACGAGACAGCAGAACTACCTCATTGTTTATATTTATAAATAATACTTAGTTGCTAGTTAAGATGCTTAGCTTGTTTGAGATCTTGACTGTTTTGTCTCTGTCATTTTGGGAGAATCAAGCACCTTCTTCCCAAAGGTGGGAGTAAAATGCCTGTGGGATGGGAATACGGTACTCCATCTTTCATTCCAAAATTGGTTGAGTGTGCTGACAGCAGTGCCAGACTTGCCATGTGCAAGTGCCAACCTCATTCTCTCTAGTATGGAAAAAAGGTGATATAGAAAGAAGGGGGGATTTGTTTCCAGTTCTTCTCCATACGCTTTAATCTTAAACTGTTTCATGTAAGATGAATAAACTGTTTTTAGAGCTCTGATTAGAATAAATAAAATACCCAATAAATACATTAAGTGTTCTTGAATCGCATAGACTTGATGTAAGAGTAATTTAGTACTGAAGTGCTCAGTTGTGAAATGTGGATTTTTCCCAAAAATGTTTAAACTAGAGCACTTAGGATACAAAGCATTTGTTAAGTACATATAACAGTATTAGTATATATAACAGTATTAGTGATGCTGTGGAGAAACCTTTATTATTAATTCAAGAAGACATTACAGATTTTTTTTTGTTGTATTCATTGAATTCTTTCATTTTAAGAAATGCCTCTGTCCTCACAAAATGTATGATCATTTATGGGATTGTCTTACATAGCTATTTTATAATGTGTCCCTTTACACTCTTCTCCACTTTTTCTAACTAATATGTCAGTTTTTCTGCTTATATTTTATTTTATTTGAATCTATTGTTTTATATTTGTATAATATTTTCATTGCTACTAGCAATGTTCTTTTTTTTACCACCACAGAAGACAAGGTTTATACTAAGAGCTGCTTCAATTTTTACGTTCCTATTCAGAAAAAAATTCACTACTTTCACTGTAGTGAGTTGGCATATAAACACAGAATCCCTGTTGCTTTGTTGATTCTAGTATGAGACAGGACTGAAAAAGAGAAATATTATGAAACAAACAAGGGTCACAAAAAAAGTCTAGTGTTCCTCCTATCCTTGAGAATATAATTTCAAATCTGTTGTCACTACAGTCACTGTTTGTTTCTGGAAGCCACCAGTGAGTGTATGGACCTGTACACAGCCAGAATCTGTTCCTGATTTAGAGTGGGGGAAAAAAAAAAAAAAATTATACAGTACCCTTTGGATTACATAGCAGAAGCATCTGCTTAGTTTCATGAGTGGGAGATTATTGAGGGTGTCAGTAAATGATCAAATCTACTTAGCATTAGGTATTTTATCTCCACTGTAAGAGCGAATTACTTATTAGAGTCAGTTGCAATGGCTAAAGGGGTGATTTGGCCAGTGGGCTTGTAGACAAATAAGCCCATCACTGAGAATATTATAAAGCATGTTTTCTTTAATCAGCACAAGGCTGTTCCACAATGTGTGAATATCTACGTAATGAATACAAGTTTTTTCAGGTATAAGAAAGTTCACAGTAAAGAAAACTTTTTTGAACAATTTCAGTTTATGGATGAAACAAACTTTGGGAGACATGTAAATTACGTATTATAAGTACGTTATATTCGTAAAGAGATCTATTTATACAACCCTTTAAAAAAAAAAAGTATTTTGGTTAAAAAGAACAATATTCACAAAATTTATTTTGAAGGATACCATTTTCATTCTCACAAGTTAGCAACAAACCAAACTTCTTTTTTGCAGTGATTTCTCAACCACCAATCAGTGTCTTGTTCCCTGGAAAACCTCAAGCATGTCCATTGTGAAAAGAATAGTTTACTTTAATGTGATGAATAGCACTGGCTGTGTTCCACAGAAAAATCCCTAAGTACGTGTTTGAATTAAAGTTTCAGATATACTTTAGGTAGTCTGAAAGCAAAAAGCATAAAGCATCATAACTTCAGAAAGAACATCTATTATAATTTAATAATATATAATACTACTTATGATATATAATTACATAAATTACTCATTATTTATTAATATTAATTAACAAATATTAATTAACTATATTGACTTCTTATATCTAATACTATATATTAAATATTATACTGTAGTGTTATAATTTTACAAAAAATATATATATCATAAACAAGAGGAGCCAGAACTTTGTCCCAGTCCCAGAGCTATGACATCATTAGCATAAGCAAAACCTGGTGGGATGAGTCCTGTGACTGGTGTGCTGTGGTGGAGGTTATGGGCTCTTCAGGAGGGATAAGGAAGGCAGAGAAGGCAGGGAGGTTGTGCTGTATGTAAAGGAGGGGTTGAATTGTATAGTGCTTGCTGTTGGCTACAACACAGTTGAAAGTCTCTGCATAAGGAAGAAGGAAAGCAAATAAAGCTGATATTTTGGGAGTCTACTATCAACCACCCAGCCAGGACAACAACACTGATGAATTATTCTACAAGAAATTAAGGGATATCTCTAGATCAGCTATCCTTGTCCTTATGAGTGATTCTAACTTCCCAGAGTCAACTGAGAATATCATACAGCAGACACAAACAGGTCCAGGAAAATTCCTGAAGTCCGTTGAAGATAATTTTTTGGTCCAGGTACTAAGTGACCCAACTAGGAAGGGTGTCCTCCTAGATCTGTGGTTTGTAAATAGAGAGGGACTCATGGATAAAGTGGTGATTGGTGGCTGTCTTGGTCAGAGTGACCATGAAGTAGTTGAATTTCTACTCGAGAGGATAAAAACTTCCAGCAAAATTTCAACTGTGGATATGGGGAGAGCATACTTTGGGCTGCTGAAGGACCTAGTTAGTAAGGTCCCCTGGGAATCTGCTTTTTAATGTATTGGGGTCTATGAATGCTGGTCACTTTTTAAAAGCTGTCTCTTAAGAGTGCAGGAGCAGGCAATTCCAGTGTCTGAAGTCAAGCAAGTGGGGCAGAAGTCCATCTTGGCTGAGCAGGGATCTTCTTCAAGAACTTAGGCAGAATAGGAAAGTGTATGAACATGGGAAGCAAGAACAAGCAACACAGGAGGGCTACAGAGATTCTATTCACCACTGTAAGAAGAAAATTCATGCGGTCAATGTTCGATTAGAGTTCAATCTGACCAGCACTGTGAAGGACAACAAAAAGGCTTTTTTGAAATATGTTAACAGCAAAAGAAGGATCAGAGATAACATTGGTCTGTTACTTGATGAAGTTGGTCACCTCACAAACAGGGATGTAGACGAAGAAGAGACATTTTATGTTTTCTTTGCCTCAGCCTTTAACATTGGTAATGTGATTGATTTAACAACCTTGTATATTTCCTGAAAAGGGACTAGGAGAGAGGAAACAAGAGCAGACTCCAGTCAAAGAGCAAGGATTCCCAAGACATGGGGTACACTTATTTTGAAATACAAGCTCTGTGGAGGGCAAGTCTTGGTGGGCTGGCTCCTTCCCACTTGTTGCAGAAATTACCTGAGCAAAAGGAGGAGTCCCCTCTGGCAAGAGCAGCATGCGATGATGTTGTCCATCTGCTTGTTACCCCCAGCTGCTCGTGAACAGGTCTGTCCAGGTTTCCCCTGCAGCCCCCACGCACTGCCGATCAGAGGGGCAGTGGCAGGGCAGCCAGGTAGGCTGATGAGCACTGATGGACAGTGCAAGGGTTCACCGACGAGTGCCTGCTCATAGAAATTAAAATGTCATCAATTCCCAGGGTATTCTTCCCAGTGGAGAGGCATAGGGGTGGGTGTTGTTTGGGGAGAGATCTAATGTTTGTATATGTCTCTGCTTTGATTTTCAAAACCAATGCCTGCAGCCAGAAGTGCCATGGTGAGGGTCTTGTGCTGACCTGGCAGAGGAAAAACTGGGCCATTCACAAAAGCGATGGAGGTTGAGCTGTGTCATTGTCTGCTCTGTTGGTTTGGTGGGCATGACCTTTGAGAAACAGTAAGCCAGCCAAGAAATAAAGAGAGGGAAAAAGAGAAAACCAAAGGAAAAGAAAGTTACCCCTGAAGGAGTCAAAGTGCAAGTGCAAGGTCCTGCACCTGGGTCAGAATACCCAAAGAGCCCAGTACGGGCTGCAATCTGTGTGGCCAGGGAGTCCTTACTGCAAGGGACCAGTGGGTCCCAGTGTACAACAAGCTGAACACGAGTTAGCAATGAGCTGCTGCAGCAACAAAGGCAAAACAGATCCTGGGCTGTATCTGCAGGGGCATTGTTAGCAGAGGTAGAGATATGATAATCCCACTCTACTCAGTGCTTGTCAGGCCATACCTGGAGTTCTGTGTCCAGTTCTGGTCCTCACAATTCAAGACAGATGCTGACAGAAGGGAGAGAATCCAAAGCTGGGCCACCAAGATCACCAAAGTGCTGAAGAACCTGCCATATGAGGAAAGACTTAAGCAGCTAGATCTTTTCTCCCTGGAGAAGAGAAGGTTCAAGGCGGACCTCATCATACTATTCCAGTACTTAAAGGGTGGCTACAAAGAGACTGGAGGCTCTTTGTGGCTATTGAGGGAGCTACTTAGCAGAGTACTTTGGGAATCTGCTTTTGAGGACTTAGGAGTCCACAAGTGCTGGTCAGTCTTTCAGAACCACCTCTTAGAAGCACAGGAGCAGGCAATTCCACTGTGTTGATAGTCAAGCAAGCAGGGCAGAAGGCCAGCTTGGCTGAACAGGGAACTCCTCATGGAGCTCAGGAGGAAAAAGAAATTGGACAACCTCTAGAAGGCTTCACAGGAGTATTACAGAGCTGTGGTTCGTATATGCAGGGAGAAGACATGAAAGGCCAAAGCTCAGTTAGAGTTGAAACTGGCCAGCACTGTTTCAGATAGCAAGAAGGGCTTTTTAAAGAATTTCAATAGCAAGAGGAGGTCTACAGAAAACATTGGATTGATATTTCTTGACTATGTTAGTCTGACTAATCAGGATGAAGAAAAAGCAGAGTCATTCAACGCTTTTTTTGTCCGAGTCTTTAATAATACTGATAGATCTTGGGCTGCCTGATCCACTGAGTCAGAGGACCACAAGTACGGGAACAGTGACTTTCCATTTGTGGATTCTGAAATTATAAAGGACCAGTTGTATCGGCTCAATGTTCATAAGTCCATCTGGCCTGACGGGATTCATCCCAGAGTACTGCAGGAGCTAGTGGACATTATGGTAGAACACCTGTTGATCATAGACCAAAGGTCTTGGGAGTCTGGGGAGGTCCTTGCTGACTGGAAGCTAGACAATGGTATTACAATCTATGAAAAGGGCATGAGGGAAGACCCAGAAAACTACAGAACTGTAAGTCTATCCTCAGTTCCTGGAAAAATTATGGTGAAGATCCTACTGGGTACTATTGAAAGGCAGAAAAATGCAATCATCAGGCACAGTGAACACAGGGAACACAAGGGAAAGTTCTGTGTAACTAATTTGATATGTTTCTACAGTAAGATCACCCACCTCGTGGATGAAGGGAAGGCAGTGGATGCAGGTCTTTTTTAGTTTAGTAAGGTTTTGATACTGTCCCTCACAGCATCCTTCTGGACAAATTGTCCAACTGTGGGATGAGCGAGTTCACAGTACATTGGGCGAAGAACTGGCTGAACGGCAGAGCTCGAAGGGCTGTGGTGAATGGGGCTACACCTGGCTTGCAACAGGTCAGCAATGGTGTTCTTCAGGGCTCAATCCTAGGGATGGTTCTGTCCAATATATTTATCAATGATCTGGATGCAGGAGTTGAATTTAGCAGGTTTGCCAATGATAGCAAACTGGGAGGTGCTATTGACTCTCTTGAGGAATGAGACACCTTGCAGAGGGCTCTAGATAGATGGGAGCATTGGAAAATCATCAATGACATGAAATTTAACAAGTCCAAATGCTGGATTTTGCACCTAGGATGGAATAATGCTGGGCACAAGTTTAAATTGGGAGAGGGAATGCTGGATTTTGCACCTAGGATGGAGTAATGCCGGGCACAAGTTTAAATTGGGAGAGGAGGTGCTGGACAGCAGGCCTGCAGAAAGGGATCTGGGGGTGCTGGTTGACTCCAGGCTCAACATGAGTCAGCAGTGTGCCCTGGCAGGCAAAAGGGAAACTGCACCCTGGGGTGCATCAAACACAATATAACCAGCTGGTCGGAAGGGGTGATTATCCCGCTGTATTCAACATTGGTGTGGCCTCATCTTGAATACTGTGTGAAGTTTTGGGCCCTATTGTGATGTGAAGGTACTTGAATGTATCCAGAGGAGGGCCACAAAGCTGGTGAAAGGGCTGGAAGGAAGGGCCTATGAGGAGGAGCTAAGGACTCTGGGTTTGTCCAGTTTGGAGAAAATGATGCTGAGGGGAGTCCTCATTGCTCCCTACAGCTTCCTGAGGAGGGGAAGCGGAGAGGGAGGTGTTGATCTCTCCTCCCTGGTATCCAGTCATAGGCCATGTAGGAATGGCTCAAAGCTCCATCAGTAGAGGTACATGATATTAGGAAGCATTTCTTTAGAGAAAGTTGTGCAGGGAAACATCCCCCCTGGGGTGGCCATGACGGGACTCAGGGAGCTGCTGGTCCCATAGCCCAAGCTTGGTCCAGGACAGTGGGAAGTGCCAGGGAAACTGCAGGGTCTGGAGAAGGAGCAGCTCTTCGTCTTCAGTGCTCCCCAGCCTGGCACAGAGTGCAGAGAGTGTGGCCACTGACATCAAAAGCTGCCCCATCTGCTGTGGCGATTGAGATGACATCACCTACATGCCACCTTGCCTCCACCAATTTTTCTCAGGCTGTGCACTGTGCAAGGCACTGCAGAAACCAAACTGCCCCCTGTCAAGGATGATGGCCATCTTGTCCTCAGTGCGGCTGGATGAGGATTATTTGGTATTCAACATCCTATGCCCTGCAGAGCCATTGGCTGAAGACCACCAGGATGAGCTGGGGGCTTCAGGACCAGTGCCAGGGACTCAGGTGGGTGGCTTCCCTCCAGAAGTCTGGGAGGACTTTTTCAAGAGAAACCCAAATAACATGAGGCCCCTGCTGCCATGGCTGTGACAGGAGCTCAGGGTGCTCTGTGAGGACCAGTGGCGGGAAGCGGCTGCAGTGTAGGGGACCATGGTGGCCTACCTGTGTCTCTGTGGGGTGGATAAGGAGATGTTGGTGCAGGAGCTGTAGGGCTGCCTGCAAGAACACATGGGGGCATTCGTCCTCTGGCTCATCACTGTTGCCATGTGCCTGTGCAGCAGGAAGATCTGCCAGCACCTGAGCCAGCAGGACACACACACTGCCATGGGGAAGATTGACAGCTCTGTGGCCAACTCTAGCCCCACCACTTGCCAGGGAGGGAGACTCCCACCCCCCACCTGGCCCCACCAACAGCCCTGCAGGCCCCGACACAGCGGAGCAACCCAGCATGTCAAAGGCCACCCTCCATGGGGGTCCCAGGCACACCTCATCTGGACCTGTTCCCTTAGAACAGGAGCAGTCCCTGGAGAAGCCGGGGAAGGTGGCGGTGGCAGGTCCCTCTGCCCAGGGCTGCAGCAGCAACTCCTCCATTCCTGGCTGGGGCATGGGCTGCTCCCCCAGGAATCATGGCCCCAAAAGAGGAGGGTCCCTAGTCCCCATGACTCTCCCCAGCCCTGCAAGAGGCTGCCCTGTGGTGGGCACTCCAGGAGCTGGTGAAAAGGGCTGAAGCAGACCAGGAGGCTCTTGTTAGTTGCCTCAGTCTATTTATTAGAGAAAGAGAGAAAACAAAGGAGTAAAGACTACAGGAAAAGTCTCCATATTACTAACGGTATGGGTGGCATTACTATCCCCACTTGCGGTGCATTTGGTGTTGCACCCACTTTCCCCCTCTGATGTCTGCTGCAGCCTGGGGTTGGTGGGGTTGTCTGGAGGGAGCTGGGATACAACCACGCAGACCTTTGCTGGGGAGGGTTGGGATGTTAATGCTGACAGCTCCTTCCAGGTAGCCCAGGTACTATTTCTTTGTTTCTGCCCCTGAGAGCAAGTTCTGCCCAGCTCCAGGGCTACATCTTGGTGGCTGGTCCTGAGGGAGGTGTTAGCAGTCAGGGGGTCTCCAGGGCTAGCCTGCACCCCATTGCTTATCACGCCAGGACTGGCCACCTCCATACCTCACCCTCTGCCCCCATGTCTCCTAGCCCAGGTTTCTCAGTATGGTCTCCCTATACAGCTCCGTGACACAGGGAGCTGCATGCTGCATGGGATGATGTGCTGCAAACACTTGCTCTTTTCAGAGCAAGATGTCAAAAGCATTATCGATATTTCAAAGAGACATTTACATGCTGGGAAACGTCATCTTGCTGTTTTATGTAATATACATTACTGGAAAATTTGCATTAAAATGTGAATAATTGTTTTCTATGTCTAGGGCAGTAAGGTCAGCTTAGGAAATCAGAATTCTGCCACAGGCAGCTATGGCTTTCCAATGCTACTTTGGGTAAAGCAGTTCATCAGTCATGTGCAGCACACACCCACAAAGCAGGAATAAGCAAGCTAATTTACAGCATCAGCCACTATTAAGCAACCTGCTTCTGCTGAAGAGAACAGGGCTGCATTATTCAGCTCTGGGAATGAATGAGACACATTACACCTCTTCCAGGGTTCACCTGGTGTTAGCTGGTAGATCAGTGATCAGCAGTGACAGATGCTCAGTTTCTATGTTTCAAGAAGTTTCAAGTCTCACTTTCCAGCAGGCTGAGCTGCAGTTCAGTAGTTTGATGGACTTCGCTGTAGAGTGACAGAGGACCTTGAAATGACCCAAGCCTAGCTAGGTAACTTGCTCATCTAAGTACATTTCAAGTGGTCTCCAAAAAGGGAACTAAGTTAACTGAGGCAAGTTTTCTGGATTAACAAAGGCCAATGGAAAGTAGAGGAAAAGCCTTCCTCCTTAGGATGCTGTTAAATGCTTTGGTCTAGGAAATTGTTTGCATGATGTGTAGAGTGAACCAGTGTAAAACTAAGTTAGTCTTCAATCCTGCGGAAGAAGATAGCTGGCCACTCATTAAAAACATGTGAACCAGTATATGTAGCAATATTACTATTTATCTTTTGAAAATCTCTAACTGTTAGAGATTAGGTATTCAGTATGTATACAGAACAAGCCCGAACTAAGTGACAAGCTGCTGCCCAAGTCATTGAGATGAAAATGAAGTGTGTAGGGGCAAAGAGATATAGAGCTGTGAAATAACTTTTTTGTTTTAAGATCATTCACCTGGAGAGTGTAGGTGGGAGAATAATAGTTTGATCCCTGGCCACCTACATGAACAAGATCACATGGCTCCTTCAAACCACAGGGCTTTGTGTCTTGAAAGCATAGTAATTTCTTCTCCTTCATTAGTTGAAACAGAAAAAATGTACATATGTAGATATGTATGTATGTGCTTGCACTTCTGTGCCTATTATGTGTTTACGGGGTGAGAAAGGAAGAGTAAGAGAGGGAGAGAGTGTGAGTGAGTTGTCAGGTGTCTATTGTACCCTGGAAGAGCAGAGCAGAAAAGCAAAGGCAAATACTGCGCATCTCCTGCATGCACATTTAGTGCCTGGTAAAATTATGGAGAATATTTTCTGGGAGTTATTGAAAAACACTTGAGAGACAATGCAGTCATTGATAATAGCCAACATGGATTCACGAGAGCAAAGCCCTGCTTAACTTCCTTTTATAATAAAGTCATCCCCTGGCTGACCCAGGGAAGTCAGTATATATAGGGGGTTTGTATTTTAGCAAAGCTTTTGATACTGACTCTCACAGTATCTTTCTGGACAAAAAGTCCAGCATACACAGGGAAGTCAGTATATATAGGGGTTTTGTATTTTAGCAAAGCTTTTGATACTGTCCCTCTCAGTATCTTTCTGGACAAAAAGTCCAGCATACAGCTAGACAAGTCCCTAATATGTTGGGTGAGTAATTGGCTGACAGATCAAGCTCAAAGAGTTACAGTAAGTGGGGTTATATCAGGCTAGTGGCCAGTCACCAGTGGGGTGAATGTACATTAAGTTTGCCAATGATACTAAATTGGAATGGAATGGAATAGAATGGAATAGAATAGGTTATTTTCCGTTGGAAGGGACATACAACAATCACCTAGTCCAACTGCCTGACCACTTCAGGGCTGACCAAAAGTTAAAGCATATTATTAAGAGCATTGTCCAAATGCCTCTTAAACACTGACAGGATTGGGGCACTGACGTCCTCTCCTAGAAAGCCTGCTGTGGTGTTTGGCCACCCTCTTGGTAAAGAAACGCTTCCTAATGTTCAGCCTAAACCTCCCCTGTTACTGGATACCAGGGACAAGAGATCAGCACCATCCTCTCTACTTCCCCTCATAAGGAAGCTGTAGAGAGCAATGAGGTTGCCCTTCAGCCTCAGAGATAAAATTAGGGGCTGTGGACTCCCTTGAGGATAAAGAGACCTTACAGAGAGATCTGAATAGGCTAGAGAGCTGGGCAATCACCAACCATATGAAATTTAACAGGAGCAGATGCGGGATTCTCCACATGGGACAAGGTAATCCTCGTTATATGTACAAATCAGGGAATGAGAGGCTGGAGAGCAACCCTGTGGAAAGAGGTCTGGGGATCTGGGTTGATGGCAAGTTGAATATGAATCAACATCATGCCCTTGCAGCCAAAAGGGCCATCTGTGTCTTGGAGTGTATCAAGCACAGTATAGCCAGCTGGTCGAGGGCAGTGATTGTCCCACTCTACACTGCACTGGTGCGGCCCCACCTCAAGTACTGTGTGCAGTTTTGGGTGCCGCAGTATAAGAATGATACCAAACTATTAGAGTGTGTCCAGAGGAGGGCAACCAAGATGGTGAAAGGTCTTGAGGGCAAGACTTATGAGGAGCGGCTGAGGTCACTTGGTTTGTTCAGACTGAAGAAGAGAAGGCTGAGGGGTGACCTCATCTCAGTCTACAAGTTCCTCAAGGGGGACAGAGGAGGGGGAAGTGCTGATCTCCTCTTTGTGGTAACCAGTGACAGTACATGAGGAAATGGAATGAAGCTGCATCTGGGGAAGTTCAGACTGGACATTAGGAAAAGAGTCTTCACTGAGAGGGTGGTTGGTCACTGAAACGTGCTCTCCAGGGAAGTGACCACAACACCAAGCCTGTTAGAGTTCAAGGAGTGTTTGGACAACATTTTTAGTTACGTGTTTCATTTTAGGTAGTTCTGCGAGGAGCAAGGAGTTGGACTTGATGATCCTTAAGTTCCTCAAGGGGGACAGAGGAGGGGGAAGTGCTGATCTCCTCTTTGTGGTAACCAGTGACAGTACATGAGGAAATGGAATGAAGCTGCATCTGGGGAAGTTCAGACTGGACATTAGGAAAAGAGTCTTCACTGAGAGGGTGGTTGGTCACTGAAACATGCTCCCCAGGGAAGTGACCACAACACCAAGCCTGTTAGAGTTCAAGGAGTGTTTGGACAACATTTTTAGTTACGTGTTTCATTTTAGGTAGTTCTGCGAGGAGCAAGGAGTTGGACTTGATGATCCTTATGGGTTCCTTCTAACAAGATATTCCATAATTCTAGATTATGTTGAGCTGGCAGCGTGCCCAGGTGGCCAAGAAGGCCAACATCATCCTGGCCTGTATCAGAAATAGTGTGGTCAGCAGGAGTAGGGAAGTGATCGTGCCCCTGTACTCGGCACTGGTGAGGCCACACCTCAAATCCTGTGTTCAGTGTTGGGCCCCTCACTACAAGAAGGATGCTGAGGTGCTTGAGTGTGTCCAAAGAAGGGCAACGAAGCTGGTGAGGGGTCTGGAGCACAAGTCTTATGGGGAGCGGCTGAGGGAACTGGGGTAGTCTGGAGAAAAGGAGACTGAGGGGAGACCTCATCACTCTCTACAACTCCCTGAAAGGGGGTTGCAGTGACGTGGGTGTTGGTCTCTTCTCCCAGCTAACTAGTGATAGGACAAGAGGAAATGGCCTCAAGTTGCACCAGGGGAGGTTTAGACTGGATATTAGGAAAAATTTCTTCACGGAGAGGATGGTCAAACATTGGAACAGGCTGCCCAGGGAGGTGGTGGAGTCACCATCTCTGGAAGTGTTCAAAAAACGTGTGGATGTGGCACTTCAGGACATGGTTTAGGGGACCTGGTGGCGCTGGATTAATGGTTGGACTTGATGATCTTGAAGGTCCTTTCCAACCTTAGTGATTCTGTGATTCTATGATTCTTTATGGCAATAATTGCTCTGATAAATTATGACAGCTCTGATACATATAGCTGAAAGGGAATGTTTTATATTACATTATTCTGCTTCTGATGATTGGGCTGACACCAGCAGATGTTTTGTCCATTTTTGTTTTATATTTATCAGGTAAGGAATTGATGGAAAAGGACAAGTGTTTGCTTTCTTTTTCTCTCAGATCAAAGGCTTCCTATAATCTAGTTAAAAAGTTTTATGTGACTGAATATTAGCTAGATGTCTTGCTAGAATTATTTGTAGCCCCTTTTTAGCATATTGAATAGTATGAACAATAGGGATAAAAATAGAAACTAAAAGTATATATAAAACAAAACAAAATGAAAAAACTTTTAGCATAGCCAAACTGAAATGTGTGGTGTAACATCAGAGGTAAACCTGGCCCTGTTCCTTTAACAGTGATTTGCTTATTTTTTTTACTGTGTGGCCTGATGTACAAATTGTCCCAGTAGAAAACATTTTGGACAACAGCTGCATTCTCTCACTCATTTGCAAGGGGAGATGTCTGGACTGTGTCCAAAATGCTATTCTGCAGCTGCAACAAGATAGGATTTGCTATTTAGCAGCATAGCATTTTGAGTGTTCGCTTTGCTCTTTCTTTTTGGTAGGTTACTCCACCCATGAGATGACTGATCTGACTCTCCAGCAATTCCTAAATGCTCAAGTATCTGTATAGCATTTCATTATTTGCTGTGAAAGCCAGCTGACAGTAATTCTAATCAGTGAAAAAGAAAAATCTGAGAGGAATATACTGTATTGAAATGTCCAGCACACAATTTTAATTTAAGAGATGATCTGTTATAAGAGACAATGCTATATTTCAAATCATACTTTCTACAATTTCACTCTGAGTGACTGTTTTATTTCTTTCGGATTATGAATTTATCATTAAGCATTCTTTCTGGGGAGAGTCAGTCAACATTGTGTCCAGACATTGCAACATTGTAGAAATAATCATATGCTAGTAAGGAAAAAGAAGTTCAACTTTTATTGATTTTTCAGATATGGTAGGCTGTAGAGAGCTGTAGTACTGTATCCGTAAAGTGGAGTTTTCTCATCTTCTGCTATTGTAATATTTGACTTAAAAGTTATCTTTAAATATATAAAATATTTATGCAGTAAAAACACCTCAGTTAGACGTTATTCTGTGGTTACAGCTAAATCAACAGGTAGAATTACTTTTCAGGTAACCCTTAATCTCACATACCATTATCATCTAATGTAAGTCTCAGTGCTCTAGAATTGTGCTATTTTGTGTGACCTCAGAATCTTTGCTGAATACATATGTGAAGTTGACCCATACCTCTTCTTGATTTCTCAGATCACTATCCTTTTACTTTATGTTTTAATTCACCTATGAAATTCAGGTCTTCATCAGAAGTCCATCATCAACAACTCTACAATCTTCTAGACCTTCTTCATCTTTCTTTTTATTTTTATAGCTCCAAAATAGACACGATTAGCAACCTATTTCATCTCAGGATTCTTTCAGGGAATACAGAATACTATGAATAATGTCTATATTATTAGTAGTAATGTTGATATCATAAATTATAGCAATGTTAATAATAATCCCTGTGCTCATAAACTAGACACAATATGAAATGATATGATGTATTACATACTTGGAGAAAGATGGGTTTATGTTGATGTTTATGTTGTCAGTAGACCACTTGTGACATTGGTGGGGGTTTTTACATGATCCTTCCATCTAACTTCATTGTTCAAATTACTTGATTACTTTTTCGAACTTAGCAAATACTTATGCAGAGAAAATTCAGCTGTTTCAACAGGACAGATTTTAATAATCTGACAGATGATACATACCTGGAATCCTAGAGATTAACATCGAAATCTCTGATCTGAATCATATAATTTTTTTCTCAGGTCACGTCTGATCAGAGATCTCAGATCTAATCACATTATTTTTTCTTAGAACTATACTCAGCAAACATCATAAAAGATCCTGTGTAATTTTATGTGTATAGAATGGATTCTATGAGTGTCCACAGGTGTGGATAGAGAACTACTTACCAGAAAGCAACAGGCCAAAGAGAAGAAATGCACCCTCTGAGAAGCTGGTATGTGAGTTTCACAAGGACTGATGAGCTCTGGGGCTAATTAAACTCATTGACTCTTCAAGAACTTATAAATTCAGGACAGATAGAGTCTGCCATATATACACGAGACCACTAACATAAAAGAACATCAGCAATGGGTTGTGTAACACTGATCACCTCCAGAGGTGTCTGATATAGCAAAAAAGTTGATAAGTTTATATATGACCCTGAAGAAACAAAGGGTCCTCTGAAGGACCTTGTCAACACCAACCTAGAAGCCACTGGCGTGTCAGTGCAATTCTCCACTTCTGAGTATGGAGTTGGAGTTGGCCTCCCATTTGTTGTTCCAACTTTGTAACTGTGAATGAATGTGTGAATAAATCATGTAAGTGCATTAGTGAATATGCTGTGCAGTTTTCTGTTACTGGTAATAGTGGTTTTATGTTATTAATAATCACATTGTCATAAAAATTGAACTTGTTTAGAAATAATGAGTAGGTGAGGAGGAGACACATCACAACCAATCTTCTTTTAGGCAAATGGGAATTAAGAAAACAAATTTCAACCAAGGAAATCTCTGTGATTCTGATTGTTCTAAAACACTTATCAGGGTCTGCAGCTCTGCAGAGTGCATGAGACAAGAGCTGCAACAGTTCAAAATATAGCACATTAGGGTGTTTTGGTTGGTTGGTTGGGCTTGTCCAGAGAAGGACTGAGAATATCTCAATACAATCATGAGGAATGAATTATTGTCTCAGAATCTATGCTGGCAGGACTGCAATAATTAAACACACACAAAGTGATTATTTCTAGTAGTTCTTGCCCATAAACTAACTATAAAAACCACTAAAAAAAAGATACAAAGCAAATAAAACCCAAAACAAAACAACTGATGCAGCCAGATGTGAGTGAATAAAGGAATGACTGAAAATCCAGTCTAACACAGTTCATACAGAAAACTTTTTAGAGAAAGGTCTAGGGAATCATAAAGAATATATAAAACTGCCAATGAATTAAAGTTTAGGAAACCTTGTAACCAACTCAAATGTTTAATTATCTTGTGCTAAAAGAGTTTCAGCCATTGAATCACACTTATAAGGTGGATATGCAACCAAAGTTCTGAGAAAACTGAATTGAAAAAAAAGAAGGGATGAGAAATCTAAAAAATATTAGGAATCAAACCTCAGAGAATTTTAAATGTGAGGAGTACACCTTCACATTAAATATATGTTAGAGAATCACATGAAAATCCTAAGGAAAATATTAAAATATCATCAACAGCAGTTGATTATAAGCTTCTTTGAGTAATTTGGTTTTCCTCTCTTAAGTTAATGCGTTTCTACAATGAACTTGCTATGAACAGCAGTATCTTGCATTCTAGATGTGTGTACTAGGACGAGTTTACTAACTCTTGACTGAGGTCTACTGGCTTCAAATCCACTGTTTTACATTTCTCAGCAAGAAAAAGAAAAAGTGCTTCCTATTTAACTGATATGGACTGCAGAAGACAGTCAAATATGCAGTCGCACTTTTGAACTCTCCAAGGAGACCTGCTAAATCTTTAATCATTTAGACTGTTAGAGAGATAAAACCTAAAGCTACAACTGTAGTTAACTGAAATTCTACATATTCTACATGGAAAATTAAATGCTGCATGTAGAAAGAAAATTAAGCTGAGAAAAGCAGCATTTTCCTTAGATATTTGAACCTAGAAATCTAACAGATGTTTGAGAGTCTAATATAAATCAATATTGTCTTCATACCAAACTCACTTGTGAACCTGAAGTGTTCTTGTGATTGGTAGGGAATCCTGGGACCACCAGATACTTAAAACTCTGTGACCTACTGCCGGCAAAAGAACAGGGTGCAGCATACTCTCATGAAGTAATGTTCCTTTGATTGATAACAGTGAATTAGGGGTTGATTTGCATTGCGATGTGAAAGGCCAAAGAGATTTTCTGAGTATCCATTATAAAACCATCAGTGATAATCAGAATCAATAACTGTTTTAATATGTCTAACTCTGTGGCATGGCACATAGTTCATCGAGGTTGAAACACACATACCAAAGTTCGTCTAACCTTTCAGAGATCTGCTTGAATCAACTCTAAGTATGGAACATGACACAGTTGAGCAGCCAATACTTGTCGAAACTCGTTCCTCTGCAAATGTATAAATACCAGGATTTCCCGTAGGGCAGTGGGCTGGTGTATGGCAAGGCCACTGTTGCCTCCATGGGGACGCCCACATAAAGCTGGCACCTACCGACTGCTGGGCTGAGTTTGCGGCACAGGGCAATACAAGAACGTACAGATGGTCCATCTTCCTCACAGTCCTTGAGTTGCAAATGATCCATCAGGTTTTGTTTATAGATAAATAAAAAGGGGGAGATGTTGAGATCACCCTGCAAGGGCTCGACCTTAAGAAGGAGCTGTGGTGTTGATCTGCACGGCTCGACTTTAAGGAGAAGGAGCTGTGGCATTGAGAAGCTGGTAAACAGCTGGACACCTGCACGGCTCGCCCTTGAGGAGAAGGAGCTGTGGTAAACAGCTAAGAGGAAGCAAAGGAGCGCGTGGACACCTGCAGGCAGCGAATCCTGACTGTGGAGAAGCGCGTGGACTGTGTGTGGTAACCAACCAGGACGTATGTTGTGGCGCGTGAAAGAACTGTAACTGCATAAAAAGCGGACACTTGTAACAATAAAGGTCTTTGGCCTGAATCCCCGCCAGAGTCCGTGCCCTATTACTCCACAAATACTTGCTTGTATAATTACTTTATGAATTTTTATTAAAAGAAAGAGTCAATAGATAATACAAACAGTCACCCTTCAACCCTCAGAATTAATTAACATCTATTAGTGAAGACATTGTGATAACTGTGCTGGTATAGATTTATACACATAGTGAGAAAGTTAACATAATCATAGGATCATAGAATCATCAAGGTTGGAAAGGACCTCCAAGATCATCAAGTCCAACCACCAACCCAACACCACCATGCCCACTAAACCATGACTAAACCATGTCCCGAAGTGCCATGTCTACATATATATATTTGTCAATATCTCATGCTAAAGTATTGCTCGAAGTATAATCCAAACTGCAGAGATACAGTTAAAATACAATACATATGTGACAGGACAAACTATTTCTTTTTAGAATATCTCCCAGTTGAAATGTATAAATAGAAAAAAGAACATATTGATCTAAATATGAAATGGGACTTCTCTGTAATAAGCCATTTGCTATGTTTCTAGAAGGATTCCGTAATACTGCAAGTGATGATCAAAAGCAGCTGCTAGATCCAAAACAGAAAAAATGAGACTACTACCAAATGAGAAAAGGTGTAAAGATCACTATTTTACTTATAAGAGCAGTATCTGTCATCAAAAAAAAGACAGCCTATGAACTCATCACAGAGATAAGGTTCAAATCATTCTTAAATTCAATGGTCATTGTTTTTCCAAACTGTATTTGCAATTGCAAAATAATTGTATCTTATTATAGCAAATGGGTTTAAAAGTAACATTTATATATGTTGGAACAAGTTAGATTTTGAACTCACAGCATTTATCAGGATTGATAGAAGACTAATTATGTGAATTACAAATCAAGCAAGATTTGTTATTACAACAAAGATGGATAAAAAACAAGTCCTATAACGGTCTAGGTAAGTGAATTTTAAAATTAATGGAAGTGTTTGGTTTATTTGTTTTCCCTTTTTATACTAAGAAATCAGTTGGTATGAATTAATGAGAACATGAGGAAAATCAACACCTGAAGGATCAAACAAGAAGTATTTCCCTGCAGAGTGTGAAATGCTTTCAAAAGATACTGCAGCCCTCCCTCTCTGGGTCACTTTTTCTGTGACTTCACCTTTGACTTCATGAAAAGAGGTTCCACAAAGTTTCCTTAGACAAAAGTTGGAAGTATAAGGCAGATATCTATAACACACATGACAGAAACACAGGACAAAGGAGTTACTTAGCTAACCATCAATATGTTTACCACCTTCAATAAAGTAGTTGGAGGGTCTTTGCAGACTTGTCAGTTATCAGTCAGGTCAGATGGGTTAGACTCCATTGCTCCTTTGAATGGGCAATCCCATTGAGTATCCCATTGATACTCAATGCTGTTGAGCTGCTGTCTTCTGACTCACTGTTTTTTTCTTAGGATTTTATATATTTTCATGTCAATGTTTTTCTTCCTCTATCCTTGAACTGCTAACTATCCCTGTATCAGCATTCTTAGCGCTCTCATCTTGCATAGCTCTGTTCTATGTACTTTCTCACAGTCCTTTTTCATCACTTGGCAATTTTCACATAAGTTTGAGTCAAGGTCGTGCAGCTGGACCATATAAAAATTATATCAAAATAGCAAAAACCTTGAATCACATACAACTGAATCCTGAGGAGAAGGGTTATAGGTGTCATTAGATGATACAGATAGAGACAGGAGCCTGAACAAGAAAGGAGAACAGCATTTTCTTCCTTGCTGAATTAAATAGTCATCAAGGTTATGATGGCCCTGACTTCAGTATTGTCATGGACATGCTTGTACAAGTACATTGTGGCCAAATGTGGAGCAGGCTGTGTTTTTCGCATATGATTAAGTCTGGATTCACTTCATGCTTGGTAGATAGCTGGCTATCTTCTACTAGAACGTGAGCCAGCTTTCCTGTCTGTGAAAAATGCTGCATCTAAGGCTTGTTTAAGGCATATAGAACAGATGTACTGGTACACGCCACAGATTGTCTCCAATGGCATCTAAAAGTAGATGCCTAGGAAGAAGCATAAATGTAAAAAAGTATGTAATCACATTTTGCTGTAATACTTTCAAATTATTGGAATCATAGAATCCTTTAGGTTGGAAAAGACCTTTAAGATCCAACCATTAACCCAACACTGCTGAATCACCAGATCTGGGATTTTCTGAGCCAGTGTAGTTCCTGTAAGTTCCTATAAATTTAGTAAGTATTTGTGGCTTTGTCTTCTAATAATGTGTTCAATTTCTCCTTGAGTTTATACAATTTCTTTTAGCTTTTAAGGTAACCTGTGGTAAGGAGATCTGCAGTTTGACCGTATTTTATGTAAGTAAATGAAAGTCATTCCATTAAGTTTTGTCACCTTTTTTGTCCTTTTCCTTTTTGATTCTGCAATATCTTTTTTAAAGTGAAGCAATTTGAACTACACCTTGTGCGTAGGTTGATGATACAACAGATTTACGTTTCTGGTAGTAGGTAAATGCTCCTGCATATGTACCTGAGAGGCCTTTATCTCTTGGCCTGGAAGAAGGAGCATTGAAATAAGATAATAACTAGGCCTATGTAGAAAAACATGATCATAATCAAACCCGCTACATAATCATGACTGACCTTGATCATCCAGAACTAATTCACAATGGCTTAAGGTAATGCTTTCCTACATTTCATCTTGCACTAACAGAAAAATGCTGATCTTTGTTTATCGAGTACAATGGATGCTCTCTTAAAACAAGAAAGTTATTCCTTTACAGCTGCTGCATTTGCCATTCTTATTACCATTCTTAATCATAAGATAGGACTTAAATCTTGTTCAGCTCAAACTGCAGATCAACTGCAGATCAAATTATAATCTTCCTTCAAAAGTTTGTCAGAATGTAAAGATCTTTTTTTCAAAATAATAAGACTATCTTTTTGCATAAAAAATAAAAAAGTTTATCTAGAGATCTCTTTTGTTACTCCAATGCCTTCTTTATTGTTTTCATGCTCCCAAGCTTCTGGATATACCAATTAGAAATATGAGAAAAATAATTTAAAACTAAAAATTAATTTAGTCACATCCCAGTAAGAAGAAGGTAGATGATAATAAAACAAGTTTTAATGAAAACGAATCCTCTACAGGAATTGAACCCATACCCTTTCATAACACTGTCAGTTACCCTATTCACAAGGCTACACTAAGATAGTAGCACAACAGAATCAGGTGTTGTATTAGCCAACAGAGGATGCACTTTGATCCTTATGAATGTAATAAAAAATATATTAACAGGAGCAAAGTAATTAAAATTTTACATGACCATGGAATGTAGACAAAGTGCATTCTCTAGGTCATTCCAAGGACTATGTGCATGTAATTTAATGACATCGAGAGGAAATACAGCATATGCCTGGTCCTCAGTGACAAAGACAATTGAAAAGAAAGATGGCTTGTGTTTTCTGGCTTCAGCTCTTTAAATTCTGTTTAGGATAATGATTTCTGGTAATGATATTAGCAGAGAAGATCTTCCCAAAATACAAATAGCATTGAAATATTTCATTTATTAATTGCTGCAATGTGTACACAGGATATTTAAAATTACATACAGTTCCAATCATTGAGACATTATTTAACTGAGACAAGTGTATCTAAATGACATAACAAGTCTCTTCCATTAGTAATATCTTTTTTCTGCATATCCTGCAGGGTTTATTCCCAGTGTCAGAGCTCTTTTACATTATAAAAAAATTACTTTAACGCTCAATTCAAGTTACTTGGAATGAATGATTTCTACAATGAACAACCTTCATTTAAGAGCTTGAACTACAATGTTAGCACATATAGAGAATGAACTGACAGATCCAGAGATGAGTACCTGTACTTATAAATATCCAATAAACACTCAGGTGTAAGACTGAATGACAGCATCAAAGTTTATGATTCACTCAGCCAATAGTTTCTATGATGTGAATAAAAAGTATGATTTAAATTTAAGCATCTAACCAAGATACTTACATTATGACACTGTTTATTTTGGGCTTTGTGTGTAATCTGTGAAGAAAAACAGATGCTTTCTAAGGCTGATGCAGTTTACTCTTCTCCTACCATTCTAGAGAATCTGTAGAAAGACTAGGTTTATACTTTATATGCTTCAGTTAGTTACATCCCTATAGTTAAGTGAGATTAATTCCTCTATGCCACCCACCGCTTCCTGAGCGTGTAAATAAGCTCTTTAGAATACATTTTGTAGGTTAAAATGAGATCTAAATTACTTATCTGTAAATCCAAAGTGAATCAATTCATGTCAATAGTATCATCAAATTCATTAATTCACTTCAGATGAACACCTAGCTATTAAATTCAGGCTACCTATACTTCAGTTTTTACTAAGTGACCACATACTGAATGAAGAATTTATTGTACAATATCAAAAAATAAGGCTTGAGTCTAGACTATCACAATCACATTTGTGTTGATATTTTCATTTAAAAACTGCTACCAAGATATAAACCATGTTAGTGTATCACCCATATACCAGAATTAAAAGCCTTCTCATGCTTAACTTTGTCAGTTAAAAATAAACAGGAAAACTGTAATATTATGGGTGTAAGCAGTTATTGATGTATATATTGATTTGCTAATCTTTAAAAATAACATTTTTCAAAGAGGTCTACTTTCATCAGCTCAAGGTTTTGTGGGATTTTTAGTTGCTTTTTCATCAACCTGAAAAAAGAGAGCATCTTCTTATTGCAAACGATCTTGGGATCCATAATAAATTTCAATAGCAAATACTCACAAATTATTTTTCTTCTGTCGTTTTCCTGTTTGGGGCTTCTGGTTAATTTGGTAACTATTGCTCACTACAGCAGTTTGAAAACAAATTTCTCCCCTTGGGTCAAAGCTTGAAAAGACATCCTAGAAATCCAGTTCAGAAATCCAGTTTACCAAGTGTATGGTTATCAATTATTATATGTGATTATTACAATGAGACCAACAAGAGTGGGGATAGAGTGAGCAGAGATTTCTCTGTCTTGAATGTTGTTGAATGATTTTCCAAAAAATATGACATCCACATTGTCCCTTTCTGTATGTAAACCTCTTAGAACAAGTAATAAGCTGTCACAATCTATGCAAATGTATTGTTTGAATTGTATTTCTGAGTTTATGAGAATCTGACTAATTGCTATGGTGTTGATGGTAGAGGAGGAAGAAAGACTTTGTATCAGTAGGGATTTCTTCTTTCAGGATGATATCCTCTTTCAAGGATGTTAGCAGACGATGTTGTCATTCTTGGTCGTTTCTTGTCGTCAAAATCGCTTTGTAGCAGCAACCCAAAGCCCAGTTTTCAGTTATGAATGGATAAAGAAGAGAGTTTAAAGGCCATGCTTTTCTGCGTGGAATGTACAGTAAAATAATATCTCAACATGCAGTGTCCAACACACGGATTAGTGTGAGTAAAAGACAGGACTGTACTATTTAAAACATTTCAAATCTCTGTGTTAAGGTGGACCTCATTCTTCCTAGCAGTTATTTGTAAATGTTTTATTTCCTTACAACAGAGCATCATAAGCTCGGGGAAATCAGATGAAGGGCTAGAAACTGTTAACACTCAGAAAAGTGTGATGTTGCAGGAATAACAGCAGGCAGATTCAGAACATAGAAAACAGGAGGAAAAAGAAACTCTTGGACACATAATCTCAAAAATCCTGGGAATCTAGAATGAAGACAAAGACATCAAGTCAGCAAAGATTAGTCAGTAATCTTCATTTAAGAAATTTTATACTCAAAATCTTGGCAGAACTTAGACACTGTAATGCATCTTTATCCAAAAGTGGTAACCACCATCAGTAATTTATTAGTAAAATAGAAATTAGTGTCATATCCTATTGCTTCTTGAATTACCCTTTTTTTCCACAAGTTTTTTGCATTAATTTGGGAAAACCTGGGATTTAAGTCCCTGTTATGTTTTGTAATATCTACATATGAATCCTCTATGTGAATATGAAAGATTCATGTTGATCATTTTTCACCGTTGTCACAGAATGCCTATGACTGTAAGCAGTCACTTTCCTGCAAATCTTCAGACCATAGCTGATGAGAATACTGCATTTCCATTTGCCTCTAGGTACATTGTGCTATTCTATTTAAGCTAAAGAAATAATTCTAAGAAAAATTCTTAATCAGAAGTATGTTCTCATTTTATCTGTTTCTTTTGTGAAAGGAGTCTAAGAGTCCCAAGTACACAGAAGACTCTTGCCATTCAATTCACTATGCTTCAGATGCCTGAGGGTTAATCACGTGAGCGACTAAGACTCCCTTTACAATCAAAAGAAATGAACACATCCTGGGTCTGATTCTCTTGGCATATCTTAGACAAGTCATGAGAAAACATGAATTGTCCCTTAAAGGTATCCAGGGTTAGAAGAGAACTTAACCTGCAGGTTTCCTTTAGATCCAGGCTTTCCTGTGTCTTCCCATTTCTTATGGTCTTTTGTCTTTGGCAGAAGCCTTTTCATCATCTATTTAATGCATAATTCTTTGAGAAACAACCAAGCAGTAATCAGTCCAAGAGACAATGATTAATAATCCACACCCGTTCATTAGTCAGACGAATTTGTGCCAATAATCAGTCCAGTAGAGGACATGCAATTCTAGTACCTGAGAGGGGGAGAAAAAGAACTACTACTAGTGGTAAGACACAAAAATTATCAGGTTAGGAATTTGTTTGCTTTTGTTATAAATGTTTTCCTAAGTTATTCTGAAAAACCAGGTGGACAATCTGCTCAGCCTGGTGGCAGAGCTATGAGAGGAAGCAGAAAGGTTAAGGAGCATCAGGGAGCCCAAGAAAGAGATGGACTTGTGGAACCATGCTCTGCCTTCTTTGATACAGAAGCAGGAACAGACACCAGAAAAAAACAAAGATCAAGGGGATCCTGTATGCTCTCCCTGCCAGGCTGAAGGCAGTAACTTAAAAGAAAAGAGTGAACAGAGGCAAGTCCATGCTTGGAGTGGCACCTAAACCCCTCCTTGATGCATTCTTTACAGGTTTGAGTTTGGAAGTAATCAAATAAACTTTTCAAACTGGCTAAAAATGTGATAGTGATAATTACATTTAGTGGGGAAAGGCTGAGACAGTGAAATGTGCTTGGGAGTGGTAACCTTTTCACCTCAATCAGCAGCAACTGGACCAGTTTGTCCTCAGTCTGCCTCTCTCCGGCTTCCTAAATGTTCAAATACTCAATGCAGAGTGGAGCTGCCTGAATTTACATATAGCTTTGGCTACCTTGAAACATATACTATAAATGAAGGCTGGTATATATTGTAATTCTTAACTAAATCACTATACCTCATTCCTAATAATCATAGAATCATAGAATAGTTTTGGTTGGAAGGGACCTTCAAAGGTGGTCTAGTCCAACACCCCTGCAATGGGCAAGGGCATCTTCAACTAGATCTGGTTGCTCAGAGCCCCGTCCAACCTGACCTTGAAGGTTTCCAAGGATAGGGTCTCTACCATCTTTCTGGGCAAACTGTGTCAGTCTTTCACCACTGTCATGACAAAAAATTTCTTCCTTAGATCTAGTCTAAATTTACTGTCTTTCAGTCTAAAAACAATTCCCTTTGTCCTGTTGCATAACATCCTGCTAAAAAGTCTGTCCCCATCTTTCTTATAAGCCACCTATAAGTACTAGAGGGTTGCAATAATGTGCCCCTGGAGCCTTCTCTTCTCCAGGCTGAACAACCCCAACTCACTCAGCCTCTCTGCATAGGAGAGGTGTTCCATCCCCCTGCTCATTTTGGTGGCCCTCCTCTGGACCTGCTCCAACAGGTCCATGTCTTTCCTGTGCTGAGGGCTCCAGAGCTGGACACAGGACTCCAGGTTGGGTCTCACCAGAGTGGAGTAGAGGGGCAGAAGCACCTCCCTTGACCTGCTGACCACACTTCTCATGATGCAGCCCAGGAGATGGTTGGTTTTCTGGGCTGCGAGCGCACATTGCTGGGTCATGTCCAGCTTTTCATCTGCTAGTACCCCCAAGTCCTTCTCTGCAGGCTGCTCTCCATCCCTTCATCCCCTAGCCTGTCCTGATAAAGGGGGTTGCGCCGACCCAGGTGCAGGACCCTGCACTTGGCCTGGTTGAACCTTATGAGGTTCAGGCTTGTCCAGGTCCCTCAGAATGGCATCCCGTCCCTCAGGCATGTCAACCATACCACTCAGTTTGGTGTCATCTGTGAAATTGCTGAGGGTGTCCTTAATCCCACTGTCTATGTCACTGATTAAGATTAATTAAAAAGTATTTGTCCCTATACGGAACCCTGAAGGACACCACTTGTCACCAATCTCCATCTGGACGTTGAGCCACTGACCACTTCTCTCTCAATGTGACCACCCAAGCAATTCCTCATCCACTGAACAGTCCACCCATCAAATCCATCTCTCTCCAATTTAGAGAGAAGGATGTTGTGGGAGACCGTATCAAAGGCCTTTCACAAGTCCAGATAGACGACACTGGTAGCTCTTCCCTTTGCCATTGATGTGGTCACTCCACTATAGAAGGCCACTAGGTTGGTCAGGCAGGCAGGACTTGCCCTTGGTGAAGCCCTGCTGGCTGTGTTGAATCACCTCCCTGTCCTCCATATGCCTTAGCAACACTTCTACGAGGATCTCTTCCATGATCCTCCCAGGAACTACCTACCAGGTCGGTAGTTCCCAGGGTCGTCCTTGATACCTTTTTTAAAAATGGGTGCAATGTTTCCCTTTTTCCAAGTCTCCAGGGACTTGACCTGACTGCCATGACTTTTCAAATATTATGGAGAGTGGTTTGGCAACTACATAAAGCAATTCCTTCAGTACTCTGGGATTCATCTTGTCAGGTCACATAGACTTGTGCATGTTCAGGTTCCTCCGGTTGTCTCAAACCTGATCTTCTCTTAAAATGGGAGGGATTTTGCTCCTCCGGTCTCCATCCTGCAGCCCATCCACTTGAGAGGTGTGGGAAGAGAATTTTCCAGTGAAGACTAAGGTAAAGAAATCATTCAGTACCTTGTCCTTCTCTTTATCCATTGTTACTTGTTTGCCAGTCTTGCTCATCGGGGCGTATGCTTTCTTTGACCTTCCTTTTCTGGCTAACACACCTATACAAGCCATTCTTATTATTCTTTCCATCCCTTGCCAAGTTCAGCTCCAGACACACCTTGGCCTTCCTGACCCCATCCCTACACAACTGGGCAGTGTCTCTGCACTCTTCCCAGGATACCTGTCCATGCTTCCACTGCCTGTCCATTTTCTTCTTGCCCTTTCCTTTGCCCAGCAGGTCTCAACTCAGCCATGCCAGCCTCTTGCCTTCCTTCTCTGATTTCTTACACCTCGGGATTGAGGGCTCTTGTACTCTATGGAAAGCATCCTTAAATATCTGCCAGCTCTGTTGCACTCCCTTGTCCCGGAGAGCAGTTTCCCAGGAATTCTATTGACTAACTCCTTGAAGAGCTGTAAGTTTGTTTTCCTAAAGTTCAGGGTCCTGACTTAACTCTTCGTTTGTCCGCTATCCCTGAGGACTGCAAAATCCACCAGTGCATGATCACTGCAGCCCAAGCTGCCTCCAATCTTGATGTCACCAATTAGCCCACTTGTGTTGGTGACTAAGAGGCCCAGTATGGCATCCCCTCTGGTAGGGCTGTCTATTACCTGGCTTAAGGATTTATCCTAGATGCATTCCGGGAATCTCCTGGATTACCTACAGCTTGCTGTGCTACTTTTCTAGCAGATGTTGGGGTGGTTGAAGTTCCCCATCAGGGCAAGAGCCTGGGAGGGAGATGCCTCCTGTGCCTGGAGTAGGAAGGCTTCATCAATAGACTCCCCTTGAGCCTATTGGTTGGTAGACCCTAATCACAATGTGCCCTTTGTTGCCGATGTCTATGATTCTTAACCATAAGCTTTCAACCTGCTCGTGGCTATTCTTCAGAGACAGCTCTTCACACTCTAGCCATTTCTTGATGTAGAGGGCAACACCTCCACCTCTCCTTCCTCACCTGTCTGTTCTGAACTGCCTGTAGCCATAGATAGCTGCACTCCAGTCCTGGGATTCATCCTATCACGTTTCAGTAACAGCTTCTATGTTGCAGCTTTCTAGCAGCACAGTGGCTTCCAAGTCCTCCTGTTTGTTGCCCATGCTGCGTGCATTGGTGTAGAGGCACTTCAGCTGTGCTGTTGACTGTGTCACCTTCTTGGAGGAAGACCGCGTGATTCCTTTGAGGTCTTTCACTGGTATTTCCCTGTTGTCTCCCATTATCTTATTGGATGTGCAGGGGAACACTGTCACCAAGGATGAGGACAATGTTGAGGTATTTAATGTCGCCTTTGCCTCAGTCTTTAATAGCCAGAACAAATATCCTCAGGCTATTCAGCTCCCTGAGCTGGAAGTCTGGGACAGGGAGCAGAATAAACTCCCCATAATCCATGAGTAAGCAGACCTACTAAGCCACCTGGACACTCACAAGTCTATGGGCCCTGGTGGCATCCACCCAAGAGTACTGAGAGAGCTGTATGGATGGAGGTCAGCTGTATGAGGTTTTACATGTTTAAGTGCCAGGTCCTGCTCTTGGGTCATAACAACCCCATGCAACTCTACAGGCTTAAGGAAGAGTGGCTCGAAAGTTGCCCAGAGGAAAAGGATCTGGGG
>NW_010518439.1:66999-71397 GCF_000687285.1 Phaethon lepturus
GGACAATGTTGAGGTATTTAATGCCGCCTTTGCCTCAGTCTTTAATAGCCAGAACAAATATCCTCAGGCTATTCAGCTCCCTGACCTGGAAGTCTGGGACAGGGAGCAGAATAAACTCCCCATAATCCATGAGTAAGCAGACCTACTAAGCCACCTGGACACTCACAAGTCTATGGGCCCTGGTGGCATCCACCCAAGAGTACTGAGAGAGCTGGCAGAGGAGCTTGCCAAGCCTCTCTCCATCATTTATCAGCAGTCCTGGTTAACAAGGGAGGAGGCTGTCCAGGGAAGTGGTGATGTCACCATCACTGGAGGTGTTCAAAAAACATGTAGACATGACACCTGCGGACATGGTTTAATGGACGTGGTGATGTTTGGTTGATGGCTGGACTTAATGATGATAAAGATCTTTTCCAACCTGAATATTTCTATGATTCTATACTTC
Organism: Phaethon lepturus; assembly: GCF_000687285.1. Classification (NCBI taxonomy): domain Eukaryota; kingdom Metazoa; phylum Chordata; class Aves; order Phaethontiformes; family Phaethontidae; genus Phaethon; species Phaethon lepturus. Next base: position 67,445 of record NW_010518439.1, read on the forward strand.
AGGAGCCCCTGGCTCATTTCCTTAATACTTTTACTGTTGCTGCAGTGTTAGCCTCATGTCTTAGGGCAACAGGCTGAGAGCCCTCACTAGCATTCCATCCCTCTAACCTTGGTGTGTCATCCTACTGCCTGTTATCATCCCCCTTCCACTTCAAGTCTAGTTTAAAGCTCTGTCAATGAGCCCTGCTAGCTTGTGAGCAAAGACTCTGTCCTCACTTTGAGAAAAGTGAATCCCATTTGATGGCAGCAAACCTGTTGCTGTGTAGGCCATCAGATTACCAAAAAAACCCAGAATTGTGGCACTGACAACCACCACGGAGCCATGTATTAATAGACTGGTCCCATCTGTTTCTCCCTATATTGCTGCCAGTAACTGCAAGGAGAGAGGAAAAAATAACCTGTGCATCAGATTCCCTTACCAACCATCTCAAGGCTCTCAAGTCTCTTTTGATCACTCTTGGACCATGAGTTGTGGCTTCAATGTCCTGAAGTCTCTTTTCAGGACATTGGGATGGTTGGTAAGGGAATCTGGAATACAGGTTATTTTTCCCTCCCTCATTCCAGTTGCAGGCATTGACACTGGAAGAAACAGATGGGACCAGTCTACATGTCTGTCAATAAAATACAACAAAGGTAGAATAGGATGCTAAGTCAACAATTTCTGCAAGAAAGGTGAAAAATATTCAGTTATGTTCTACCACAGATTAATTTTTGTCTGTATCTCACCACCAACAGGGCAAGAAAACTTCTCTGGAAGTACTTCTTTTTAGCATACTTAGATTTTACCAGCAGTGTACTTTTATAAGAAGTCATTTCTATATATACTGAAACCAATGTGCAGCTTATGGGCAATGGATTTTTTATTCAAAGTGTTAACGTTTGCAACTGTGCTGATGGCTCTCTTGTTTTTTTAAAAAAAGAAGGAACAGAACTGTTTTACCTGAAAATTGATTTTTTTTTCATATTTCAGGAAATGAGGATTTGGTAATGTTACATTTTTTTTTATTTTTCTGCAGATGTACTTAAAATACATCCCAAGATTTTGGGAAGAGCGCATGGAGGAAAACAACATGAGACAACAGATTTATATTTCTTTTTTGATTGTTGTTTATCATGTTGCAGATGCATATATTTTTAAATAATTTAAATTCATATGTTTTGTGTTTTGAAGAATAATTTTGGAACTATACCAATTTTGAACTTCTAATGAAAGAATAAATTTTTTCTCAAGCATGTATCTTTTTTCTTTCAGTGTGAGCTAAGAGAATAATCATATGTCCTTAAGTAATGACATGTAACTGTCTTTATTCCATTATGTTTAGATGATACAATTTAGATAAATAAAAGAAATTAAATAAACAGAGCCATATACAAAGTATTATGATTAAGAAACAAATTTATCTGACAATAACAATTGTTATGCATTTAATTTTTTATGTTTGGAGGGTATTGCACTGATATTTTTAAATTTTGTTTGTGATATCATAATTATGTTCACCAATTACTTGACACCATTTTCATATTTTTTAAATCATCAATGATTTTAACTCAACAAATGGCTAGAGGTTATAATACAGGACAAAGAAAAGAGCAAATAAGAGTATTTTGCAACTCACTTACTTATTATTCTGGGGTGTGAGACCTGTTTTCTGTCATTTGGGGAAAAAAAGGGCATGTCCCCTGCTTCTCTTGCAGCTCATTCCCTACTGCTTCTGGTTTAGTTTCCCACTTTTTGGGAAATCAAATGTCTTGTTGCCATTTTGTCATGTTAATATTCCACAACTGCATACTTGCTGTCCCTCGTAAACCTAATAGCTCAAACTTCAGGGGATTCATCTTTCTGCACAGTGTGTAGGGGTATTAACTCTCATTGACACAGCATGTGTTTCTTGCACACCATTGCTACCATATAAATTTAAAGAGTACACTGTGGATCTTGTTATATTTTGTGGGTCTGATTTACAGAAAAACAACTAAATAACTGCAATGTTAAATCCATCCAATGCAAAAACTGTTTGAAATCACAGTATGTGGTTTGTTATAGAGTAAACTTTACCAAAAAGAGCTTTCTAAATGTCAGACTTTGTTGAAATACAGGGACGAAATCCTCTGGGAACCACAAATACTGTTAGTTTTTTTTTTAAATATGCAGGAATGTACTTATAAATAATTTTAAAATTATGAACATAGTCAAACTGGTAGCATGCTTGCAGCTCCCTTGAGTAATGTGTTTTGGACAGTTGTGGTGGATTGACCTTGGATACATGCCAGGTGCCCACCAAAGCCACTCTAGCACTCCCCCTCCTCAGCTGGACATGGGGAGAGAAAAATATAACGAGAAGCTCATGGGTTGAGATAAGTACAGGGAGAGATCATTCACCAATTACCATCATGGGCAAAACAGATTCAACTTGGGGAAATTAGTTTAATTTATTACCGATCAAAATCAGGGTAGGATAATGAGAAATAAAACCAAACCTTAAAACACCTTCCCCTCACCCTTCCCTTCTTCCTGGGCTCAACTTTGCTCCCAATTTCTCTACCACCTCTCCCCTCGAGTGGCTCAGAGGGACGGGGAATGGGGCTTGCGGTCAGTCCATCACATGTTGTCTCTGCCACTCCTTCCTCCTCAGGGACAGAACTCCTCACACTCCTCCCCTGCTCCAGCGTGGGGTGCCTCCCATGGGAGACAGTCCTCCACGAACATCTCCAGTGTGAGTCCTTCCCATGGGGTGCAGTTTTTCATGAACTGCTCCATCCTGGGTCCCTTCCACAGGGTGCCATCATTCAGGAACAGGCTGCTCCAGCCTGGGCTCCTCTCCCCACGGGGCCACAGGCCCTGCCATGAGCCTGCTCCAGCGCGGAGCTCGCACTCATTCAACACGCAGCCCCAGCTACACAGTGGCATTCACTTCTGAATCTGTTTCTGACCCTGTGACATTTTTCAGCTGAGAGAATTCCTCCTTTCAGCTTCTCAGAAGTTTGGCTGACATAGCACTCATACAGGTATATGGCATAAAGTAACTAAATGCAAGATTAAGTAGACTGTGGAATGTCAACCCACAGGGCCTCAAGGATTGTTGTTGGGAACAATTCATTGAGGAACTGAATTCAGTGAGGAGCATGATCAAAGAGGAACAGCACAGAAGAGCTTGGCAGCCTTGTAACATGGGGTGCCCCAAACAGTCTTTTGCCTTTGTTTAATTACTTTCTATTCACATTAAGCTTTAATTTCATTCCAGTATCTCTTACTACAGAACGTTTTCAACATTTTATACTTGCACCTTTACAGATCCATATATTTAACTTTTATATCTGTATATATCTATATATAAATGCATAATTATATATACATGTATATCTAAATTATATCTATGTGTAATTATTAAAACCTTATAAATCTTTATGCACTCCTTTATATATATTTTGTGTATATATTTTCAGCTATCAGCACTTCCTGGTCTGAAGGAAAAAAGGCGGTCAATCAGAGGCTGCTCAGAGACCAAATGGGTATGACATTTTCAAAAAATGGAAACAGAGACAATCACAGAGACATATGAAAACATGTGGGGTATGATGTCACCAAAACCGGCAGCTGCTTCTGTATGCATTCTTTTTCTGCCATACTTCTTGATAAAGTGGAAATGGTGGCTGGTCACAGTCATACTGCGCAAGCACAGGGTAGTATGAAAACATGTGCGGTCATGACATTGGCAAAAATCATGGCTCCCTGCCAAATGCTAAGCAACGTTTAAAGAAATTGGAAAGGCACAGGTCTATGGGACCCGATAGGATACACCCATGAGTGCTGGCATTGTAAGGCCACTCTCAATTATTTTTTAAAGGTCATGGCAAGTGAAGGTGGTTCTTGAGGCTTGGAGGAAAGTAATGATCACTGTCATCTTCAAGAATAGCAAGAAAAAGGATCTGGTGATCCTCTAGAGAACTGCTGAA
>NW_010518439.1:71428-78626 GCF_000687285.1 Phaethon lepturus
GTGGCGGATCAAATAATCCTGGACATCTTTTCCAAGCACATGAAGGAGAAGGTGGATCTTTGGAGTTGCCAGCATGGATTTATGAAGGCGAAATCATGCCTAATCAACCTGATAATCACCTTCTATGATGAAATGGCTAGCAGGGTGGATGAGGGAAGAGTGGTAGATGTTGTATAACGTGACTTTAGCAAGGCTTTCCACAATGCCGTAACATTTCATTGACAAACTGATAAATTACACACTAGTTAATTAGACAGTGAAATGAACAGAAAGATGAATGAACAGCCAGGATCAAAGGGTTATCATCTGTGACACAAAATTCAGCTGGAGGGTAATCACTAATGGTGTGTCCCAGGGGTCTACATTGGAACCAATATTTTTTCACTTCATTAATGGTATGGATGATGTGTTATACTGTACCCACAGCAGGTTTGCAGAAGATACAAAGCTGAGAGTGTTGACTAGATCAGATAGTTGTGCTGCCATTCAGAGGGACCTCAACAGGCAGAGAGGAACCTCATGAACATCAACAAAAGGAAATGTGAGGTATAACCCCAGGCACCAGTACCTGCTGAGAGCTGACCAGCTGGAAAGCAGTTTTGCAGTGAAAGGCCTGGGGATCCTGGTAGACTCCAAGCTGACTGCCCAACCTTGTGGCATACGAGGCCAACAGCTGCATCAGGAGGAGTGTTGCCATCAGGCTGGAGGGAGGTCATCCTTCCACTGTGTACAGGACCTGTGAAATACATCTGGAGTACTGTGCCTAGTCTTGACCTTGCCAGTACAAGGCAGACGGGGACATACTGGAGAGAGACCAAGGAAGTGCCACAAATATAATAATCTTTGATGATTATTATCAAGAGACTGGAGCACCTGTAGTATGAGAATAGGCTGAGACAGCTGGATCTGTTTAGCCTGGAGGCAAGAAGGCTCAGGAGAGATCTTACTCATACTTGATGGGTGAAGAATAAAAGAGGAGCTGAACTCTTAGTGACATCCAGAGATAAGACAAGAAACAAGAAATTGAAATAAGAAATTCCACTTCAATACATGAAAAAAAAATTTTCTATTCTAAAAGTGATCAAATATTGGAGCAAGACTTCCAGAGAGGTTGTGGAGTCTCTGTCCTTGGGGATATTCAAAACCCAGCTAGATATGGTCTTAAGCAATCTGTTTTTGCTGCCCCTCCAGAAGTTCCTTCCAACTTCAGCAATTCTGTGATTATATGAGAGAAATGTTTCCTTCTTTTCCATGGCTGAATTTTGTATAATGCCGTGGGACTTATACTGTATTTGCACTGTATATATTCGAGACAAAAAGCAGTTTAATGTACTTAGTAATTTAAGAGAAGACAAAGGAAAAGGAGAGAGATTACATTTTCCACTACTATCCTTAATGGGCAATTGCAAAATGATTTAAGACATAGCAGAAATAATCCAAGGGAGGCTTGTGAACACAAGATATATTAATACATTGATGCTTTGCTAGCTAATTCTGAGATGCTTTCACAACCTATCGAAGTATCCCTCCTCCAGAGCAGGACACCTTCATTCCTATTGGGAAGGGTAGTTTGAAAAAACAGAGCAGAGAAAGCAAAGCAGCAATAAGAAGAAACCAGACTAACTTGCACTGACTGTTTTTCTCAATCTCTTCCTGTTCATAGAAGTTAGCCCTTCTGACTGTGCTGTTCTCTTTCTTGCAACACTTATCCCCCAACCCCCAAAGTAATTTTATATTAATGTGATATTCTTTTTTTCATTTTTGTCTCTATATCTACACAACCATGTGATGATTCTCCTCAGATTTTTTCCCCTCTGCCCAATGGGTTTTGTGATCAGAAACCTCTCAAAGCTGGGGAATCTTGTATTCTTACAGATCATCTGTGTATATCATGCACCTCTCCCTCACCACTGACTAGAACTGGTTTTCTTGCAAACCTCTTAAAGGCATACATTTCATTTCACATGTCCTTCCCTATGTTGTCCCTACTTGTTGGCTACATACTCTTTTTTTCCTCCTCACATTCATGGCTTTCTCATCCGTTCCACAGCTCCTATCTGTTTTTTATTGTATTATTCCCCTGTGAAAGATAAAAAACTAACTAAATAGAAAGCTATGCAAAGCACCATTAAAACTGAGGATTTCATAGTTGATTACCTGCCTTCTCTCCCCTTATCTCCTGCTAATTCTTTCTTTTGTTTTGCCTTCTTTCATATCATTGTAGTTATGTGTAACGAAACTCTTTGGGGGCTGGGATTATAGCTAATTTATCTGCTTGTATAATATCTTAGAGTACTGGCAGATTAAACAACAATATCTAGAGTAGACAAAGTAGCTTAAGATAGGAAAAGAAATTTTGGAAAAATATTGCTGCTTTTATAGCACATTTGCTCAAAAAAAGAACTGCTGGGTTTTTATTACCAAAATGTAATGACAGATCTCCTACTAACTTTAATATATGAAGGTCACAGAGTAGAATTTATTTTAGAGTTTAAAGTTCTTGAGATGTTCTCCCTAACACCTTCTATAAAAAATCACTTTTTCATGTTGAAGACCTGCAATGGATTTTAATTTTAATTTTAACCATGCATTGAATCGATAGAAGAATTGTTTTTTACAGAGATTTCCAATAATGAAGACTTCTTAATACCTTAGTAAAATGATCTGAACTTCACTGGGGCCTAAGCTTTATTCTTCAAATCTTAAAAAATACTAGTAAAAGTCTAACTTGTTTATAATAGTCCCTAAAAATGATGGTTTATATCTTCCAATAATTAATATGAACTCAGATGAAAAATGGGGTGAATCAATGTCAATTTTTGTCTTTCAAAAATCAAAGTGACTCCACTGACATCAATGTGATTATGACAAATTTTGATATCTGAGAAACCTTAAAATAAACTGTGGCTCAAATAAAATACATCTGCAATAAAGTCACAAATCCATCCTAAAGATACATTTATTTTTCATAGCGTTTAAGTAAATAAGTAAATGTTTCAAAAAATATATATTATTTCCAAAGAAAATAATGATATATCCTTATACTTTTTCATCATCACAAATTATGAACCTAGATTTGTCAATAAAAGCATATGGAAATGTCATAGAAAGATTTCTTCCTAATTGGGTCATGAAAACCACAGAACAATAGCTTTGCTTAAGATCAAAGCTGTTCTGGTTTGTGCTGTCCTCATATACAGATGGTAACCACACTCACTCTAACAATTACTTAAATGTTAAAGAACAAATAAATGTGAAAGACTGTACTTCATTTACCGTCTAGAGAGAGCTCTTTCTTTGTAATTTCTCTGCTTACAGGTGAAGATTCTTTGTAAATCTTTGAAATAAGATATGAAAAAACCCCACAACAAACCACAGAAAGAAAAAGGAAAATAAAAGACTGTAGGGTAAGATGGGAAACTGCAGGACTAAAATACGCTTAAATGAAAAGATGGGTCAGTGAGGACTTTGCTTTAAGTATTTCTGATAAGAGGAAAAAGAAAAGAAAAAACACAAAGAGAAAATTTTAACATCAAATAATGACAGTACAGAAGCTATTATTATTTTGCGCATAAACAGAATGAACCAAGTCAGATTGCATAGCTTTATTTCACAGCTGGCTTGATTTTAGGTAGGTCATTTTAGGAACTATTAAAATACAGTAATATGAAAGAGGTTTTCTTAAACATTTCAGACATGCAGAAATGCTTTTCAAGCATTGCATGGATGATCAGCACGCTAACTTTGGCCATTTGCAGCACTGCTAGCCTTGGTTCAATCCTACAGAATGTGTGTTCATGTACTCATGTAATTGATACTACTCACAAACATATTTTCAGAATCAGGTCTTATTTCTTTTTTTTGTAATTTATTTGAGATTTTAAGACCAAAAGGAAGCTTTACTATCAAATGATTTTCAGTTGAAAACTCAATCCCATTCTTACCTGTTACTGTATTTAACCTATAGTAGTATTTTCTGATGTTTATTTAAGCCCGTATTATATTTCTTTTCCTCCCCCATTCCTTACTGGCCCCTTCTCATTGACTGTTTTGCCAGCAGTAGACAGCACTGTTTGCCCTGAACATAAATCCCAGACCCTGCTATGGCTTATTTGCCTGGACTGTCCTTTTTACCACAGGTAAATGTCTGTAATGCTTGAACAGCTCACTGCTGGCACGCATTGCTGGAAACCCATGACAAGATATAGGCATGTTTGCACCTCCAATTCCAGGAGCACAGGTGCTTGCTTTGCCTGCTTCAAGCTCCTCTGACACAAATCAGCTGAGATTTGTGTTTTTTCCTGCAGGGTTTTTTAGCTTTGCCATCTTGACACTCAGGGCTGGCTCTTATTTGACAGGCTCATAGTGTGGGCAGGAGGTATTTCTCTATTCCTAAAAGACTATGTAGACTTACTTCTTCTAAGCAGTATCCACATTCTAAGTTTCTAACTGATGAGCCATTTGCACCATCCTTAAGTGGCCATTGTCAATTATGTTTTATTCTTTCTGTTAGAACCATTTTGTCTTAAATTTTATCTTTCAGTAATTTGAATTCAAATACAGAAGTTAACACGGCTCCATATTAACTAAATATATTATGACTATGATTTTTAACTTTTTTACCTAGATGGATATATCTGAATACCAACTTGTGTGATAAGAGAAAGCTCAAGGAAGACCTTATGGCAGCCTTCCAGTACTTAAAGGGGGTTTTCTTACAAAAGATGGGAATAGACTTTCAGCAGGGCCTGTTGCAATAGGACAAGGGATAATGGTTTTAACCTAAAAAAAGGCAGATTTAGACTAGCTCTAAGGAAGGAATTTTTCACAACGAGGATGGTGAAACCCTGGCCCAGGTTGCCCAGAGAGGTGGCAGATGCCCCATCCCTGGAAACATTCAAGGTCAGGTTGGATGGGGCTCTGAGCAACCTGATCTAGTTGGAGATGTCCCTGCTCATTGCAGGGGGGTTGGGCTAGGTGACTTTTAAAGGTCCCTTACAAACCAAATTATTCTGTGATTCTATGAATCTAAAAAAGTTCCCTCAGAACATCTCCTGTCCTTGTCAGCTGTTTTATTCAGTATTTGGTTAAAGAGTTAAAGATAATGTATATATTATTTACTCTTTCAGATGTGAAGGTTTATGTTTTCTACTGAATCCATTTTTATACCAGTTTTCCAAAGATTGCAAGGGCCTTCAATCACATAAAAAACCCACAAAACCCAAAAAACCTGCAAAAAGATCAAAATTGAGCAAAGCTGAAAGCAGCACATTGTAACCCAGGATTTCTACTGCTAGGAAAAGGACTAAAGTTTTGCAATGTTTGCAAGGCCTCAGTACTGACTTGTTTTGTCTGCAACAGTTTTGACTGGCCTATGATGTTTTGGATTTTTGTTTGTTTGGTTTTAATTCATTTAGCCTTAACTACATTTTTTTTTAATGACCAGGTGGCTATGTCTACTGTGTTTTAATTTTGTTTTTCTTTGTATTGTACAATAGGTTTTGGTGTGTGTATGGTACCAGGAGTTTTTCAGTGTTTTTAACTGGCAGGTGGATGACAGATGAAGATGATTTTTAAAAAGAAAAGAGAACTAAAAATTCAGCTAAAATTATATTAATATACCAAATATCAGATAAAATTACTCTTTATAATGGGAAATATTAAGAAACCAAGCTTTTTTTAAGAACTAATAAGTTACTACAATACCCTCTGTGCAATCGAAGCCAAACATTAAGAAAACATAATGTAATCTGAAAGTAACTGATAAAATAGAAGGAAAAAATCTTCCAAGAGAGAAATGGTTTTCAGATTCTTTACTAACAAGCTGTCATACATTATGTACGCTGACATAACCCATATGGGATTTTGGAGAAAGTCCTGGTTTCAGCCAGGATAGAGTTAACTTTCTTCATAGAAGTTAGTGTGAAGCTATGTTTTGGATTTGGGATGAGAAACTGTTGATAAGTTCCTGATGTTTTGAGTTGTTGCTGAGCAGTCAAGGACAGTCCAGCTTCTCCTGCTGGGCTGCCAGCGAGCAGGCTGGGGGTGCACGGGGAGCTGGGAGGGGACACTGACCCAGGCTGGCCAAAGGGATATTCCATACCATATGACGTCATGCTCCGTATATAAAGCTGGGAGGAAGAAGAAGGAAGGGGTGAAGGGATGTTGGGAGTTATGGCATCTGTCTTCCCAAGAAACCATTACATGTGATGGAGCCCTGCTTCCCTGGAGATGGCTGAACACCTGCCTGCCCATGGGGAGTGGTGAATGGATTCCTTGTTTTGCTTTACTTGTGTGCGCGGCTTTTGCTCTACTTACTAAACTGTCTTTATCTCAAACCATGAGTTTCCTCACTTTTACTCTTCCAATTCTCTCCCCTGTCCCACCGTGGGGGAGCGAGCGAGCAGCTGTGTGGGGCTGAGTTGCCGGCTGGGGCTAAACCACGACAGAGAAGGAGAAAGTAAAAGCACTATGAGTTTATATTAAGAAAGAATGGTACATTTGAAATTCAGTCTCCCTATTGCAACAACTTCCTTCTTGACAGTCAGAGTCACAGATTCCCTTATGTTTAACCATTCAGCAGACAAGTAAAACTTGTTTCTGTTAACTAAATAAAGTTAAAAAGAAAGTTTTTTTATAGCAGAGAATGATCAGTGTTGAAATCAATTTTAGTCCATTTTAATTTTAATACTAAAAACATAAAGCTACACACAGTTTCATTTTTAGGTTACTTTAGCTAACCATCTTTGGTTTCAGAGGATGAGAAGTAGAAGTCATGTTTCTGTTTAGACAATGAAAAAAAGAAAAAAAAAGAAAAAATATCAGCCTGTCTCTAATTCTGACCAGTGGAGACCACTATAACTATTCATGCTGCTTCTGAGAGAGAGAGACAGATGATAGTTGTGTGGTCTTATGGGGGCATGATGAAATTGCCATATCCTACTCTTCATGCTTTCTCAGAGGCAACAGGAGTGGCAAGCCCTGCTCTCCCACGTGCTACCCTGTCTCTCTGGGCCAACATCGACCTCCCACATTTTCACTATTTTTGTTTCTCTTTGTGTCCCCAGCTATAGGCCTTGAACTTCCTAAACTCCTTCTCTTAGAGTACTATTTCTCTGCACTTCATTCTGAGAGGGAGTGCATGACAGCTAGTCTGTAACAAAATTCAAATTAAGATGGGGATAGAGGGAGGGAAAGA
>NW_010518439.1:78657-92118 GCF_000687285.1 Phaethon lepturus
CAGGAAGAAAGGGAGGAGGAAGGAAATAAATTATGACTATTTTTAGTGGAAATTTGTACTCTTTCCTTCTGACTCTTCATTTTACTTTTGCAGTGGAAACACTGCAACGTGTGTTTCCTTTATGAAAGTTTGTTGCAATTTTGTACTTTTTGGGAAGGTTTTCTCTAATTAAATGATGACACTTTGGGCATGATTTATTTCTCTTATTCATCATAACCGAATTGCTTTCCATCAAGAGCTAGTTGACAGAACTGTCAATTTCTTCACGCCCTTCTGTTATCCTGACTCACTGATTCATCATCTGCCTTCTTCAGGTACACTCAGCATCATTTTTGATGGGCTGGCCAGCAGGAAGACCTGTGTCATTGCCAGCATATTTTTCATTCTTCAGATCCTCTCTTTCCAGCGCTGTTACTGAACAGGGTTTATAGATGTTTAGCTGACTGTCCATGATCAGCAAAAACAGCTAATAGAGATAAGATATGAATTTACAATGTGTTCTCCCTCAGCAAACTCAGCATTTTCTCTTCAAAACAGTAGCCTGTGTTAGATTTGGCGGCAAGTGTTACGCAACAATTACCCTCTCAAGGCTTGTTGAGACAACTACTATGTCTTCCTATAAGACAACCTGTTTACTTGACTTCTTTTAGACAGGAGTTTCAAAAAGCTTCAGGAACAAGGAATAGTTCTCTGTATGGGAGGAGAAACAGTGTTACCCGTTTGCAGGAGTACAGATACACAGACAGAAGAGGGGCCAGTGGGATTACAAAATTTTGGGTCTAACAGTTAAGAATTTTGAAAGACCTCTCCTCTCCTCTCCTCTCCTCTCCTCTCCACTCGCTTAAAGGAGAATATTATCAACTGACATTTATGTATTATCCGCTTTACACTGTGTATTACAAACAGTAGACATCCCCTTGCATGGAGCTGGATTTAGAGAATATTTTTAAGAAATACTGTAAATGACTGCACTGTGTAAATTTATTGAGATGGCTCACCAATGCAAAACAGTAAGCTTCCAAGGACCTGAACACATTGGTGAACTGAGCCAGCAAACAAGTTTTGAAACAATATAATTATACATGCCTGATGGAGAAGAGTAACCCACATAGGTTTATTTTGTGCTTCCTCACAAACGTATCTGATCTGTTTACCTCTATTCCGCTTAGTTGTGTGTTCTTCTAAACTCCAGTTCTCAATCATTTTTATATCTTGTGCTTGTACTGTTGTTTGCATTGTAAGGCAGTTTTGTGTTACTTATTATTCAGATGTAACAGATCAGAATCTATACTCATATTTAAACACTATGTAATGTATCTCCTTATAACTTGAGAGCAACAGTATAAAATATGTAAATAGCTGAAAGTTAAAAAAAACATGCAAAAGATGTTTATTTCTTGCTTGGAGCAGATCTAGGGAGAAATAAGGACAAAATGACAGTCCTGTTAATAAAATTTACTATAAAAATCATGTGGCTGATACCATTTAATGAGCTTCTTTTCTTCTGTATTTATTTGGGAATCTAAGTGTGCAGAGCTTACCTAAATGCTGTATAGATATTTAAGATTAGGGCAAAATAGCATGTAAAGCATGTAAAAGCATTCAGCTACCCAAATCTTCAGGTGTGCAATTCCCAAATCACTATGCAAAACAGGCCAGTCAGGAGGATCCAGGAAAGAGGTTTCTCTCAAATTCTTTCCTCGAGGTAAGTATTAAATTCAGGACTCCAATTAGGTATTTTTGAGAATTTAATGGCTCAAGTCTCCTCTGGGAGCTATGGAATTACATCTTAAAATAAAAGATTTTTACACATGTACATATCTTAAATTTCTTCTCTAAAAAAGCTCATCTTCAGGCTTTTTCAGCAAATAACACTGATCAGTGAAAAAGTGGTTTTCAGATACCTTAGCCATGGATTATCACAGTTAATATAGTCTAGTAGTCTAAACCAAGCTTTTGGTATTTGCATAAACATAATTGGGTGAGAAAAATGTCCCATCAGATTTTAAATCTGAGAACCTACAGATGCTCAGCAGAGGTTACCGGCACTTCTTTAGAAGCAGAAAGCTTCATTCAGGAAATATCAGAGTTTATTTGATTGGTGTTCTTTAATATAATTTTGTTCCAAGTTTTCATATGGTTTTGTTCAGTGAGAATAAAACTTCAGTAAAAGAGAAATACAAACAGAAGCAGAGGAGGGAATGCAATTCTTTGCCATGTGGCTAATTGATGTTATAGATTTCAGAAATGCAAATTCCAAGGATTTTCTGAAATTTTGTAATTTCATTTCTAAGCATATACAGCAGATGTCAGTTCATATTCAGAATTAGATCGCCTTTCTGTTTATTATTTCAAAGCAAAAAAATCAAAAGGAAATTAATATTAAGCACATGTCTGACATTGTCTGTGTACAGATCAAGATTCGATATTATATTTAAAACATGATAAATTCTGGAAATAAGTCTTAAACACAGATTTCTTATAGAAAGAAAGTTCCTGTCAGCCATTGTTCATTTAGACAAATATTCAGCTGCCCATCATGTGAAAATATGTTGTTAATAAATTATTGACAATGAAAATGTTGAAATATAAAGCTCTCATGAGGCACACTCTAAGTGTTAAAGAAATTAACCTCTCCTTATTTCAAAGTTTCTCTTGCTTATTATTATATATTTTTGTTGTGATTTATTACCTGTCTCATTTTCAAAGCTAAATCCTGTAGAGAAGTATTACCAGACTCAGATATAATGACTAAACATCATTAGAAGTTCCCATTAGTTTGTCAGAAAGAGTCAGCTTGGCTTTTGCAGGAAAATAATATTTTATAGAATTCAGTGAAAAAGAAAGAAACTAAAGGGGTAGAAATTAGTAGTAATAATAAGAAGAAAAGAAATAAAAATAACAAGGAGAAAAAATATAAAGTAATTCACTATAAATTCAGCAAGATTTTTCTCAGACAGAATATATGCAAACTACACAGACACAGAACCAACTTGCAGGAAGTTTTGAAACTATAAATAGCCCCCACTCAGTCCCAGAAGAAGTTCAGCTGTATTCTGGAAGATTATTTCTTTTTTTTTTTTTTTTTTTTTTTTTGACAATGTCTTTGTGAATGAAATATGAAGTTGATATTTAGCAGAACATAGATACTAAAAATGTGTATTTGCAATTGTATTTTGTTATTAACTGCTTTTTTAATTATGTTTTAACACTATAAAAATAAGCAAAATACATTTTTTAAATAAGCAGAACATATTGTCTGTCTTAGGTTCACTACTTGGTTTTTACTTACGCAAATAATAATGAGCTTTCACAGCTTTTATAATGATCTGTTTATTTTCAATAAAACCAGAGATCAAAACCTGCAGTTAACTGTAAATTTTATGCAATTAAAAAAAGAAAAAAACTTCTTGTACTTTAAATACACAAAAAGTTCAAAATAAGATATTAACAGTATGTACAAAAATGTGTGTCATTCTGAGCATATACAACATAGCAATAAATCTCTCTGTCAATATTGACAGAACTTGTCAGTTCTAGACCACAACTTAAGATGAAGGTTTTCAAGTAAGATCCAATTACCCTTTTTTCCATTTCTGTTGCTCTGACAGACTTGCTTCATTAGCAAAAAGTGTGTGCCCCGTTGCAAAAAATCTCCATACTCATATGCATTTTACTACTTCTGAACAACTAGGGAGTAGGAAAATAAGACGGTATGTTGTTGGCTATGGTAATATGCATATCTCCTGAGTATTGTTTTGAATTAATTTATTTTTAGTATATAGGGTCATTGTTCTGAAAAGAAGTCTTTTTTCATCTCTTTAACTCTTGCATTATGTTGGAAATTCCATGGGTATGATCTGACTGGTGGGTTCCACTGATTCCAGTGGAAATTAGGAACAAACATCATTAACGACTTTAAATCATCTTTTGAACATTATATATTATTTTACCTTTGTTCTGAGTACTTGTGTTTAGATGCAATTATGTTCTAGGAAATTAATTATGTTTATGCAATATTGAAAAATATGATCAGAGTTAAAATCCAACAGAACAGCTCTGGTAACTTTCAAATACCTCTGACTATATTCACTTTTGGAATTCATTGTTTAATAGAGTGAAATTCAACAACTATTTTATTTTTCATTTTTCTTCCCATGGTAAAATCAACCTAAGCAGCATGTAAAAACATTTTTGTTGCTTAATTTACTTTTGGTTTTAATTAACAGAAGTCTATTACAATATTTTACATAGATCGTAAATTTTTGTCACTACTCTTGTTTTACACTGTGCTGACCAAATCCTAAGAACTGGTCATTCTGAAACTCTTTTACTATCTTTGAATCCCCATCACACATCTTTCTAATTTGTACCTGACAGATGAGCTCTCTGGAGCTCTGTATCGCATAACAGGAAAAAATATATGAAAAAAATACGAAAAATATTAAAGCAGAATTAAAAACACTAAAATTAATTCTAAATATCAGTATGTATTGTATAATTCTGCTTTAGCTGCAGCCTACAGCTGATTTGAAAGGGGGTGGGGAGGGAAGAGAGCATTTTTTCTGCCAATAATCCTTATTTGATGGTCAACACTGCCTGAAGTTAATGTGCCTGGGAGTCAGACTGCCTCCAATTCATGTACGAGTAGGCCTGCATGAAGGTGTCCGTATTGGCATGACATGCCTGAGCACAAGGTGTCTTCATTCTTGTTAAAAAGATGTTAAAAAACAGCGTCAATACAGTCAATGAAGCTCAGAGAGAGAGATTTGGGTCATTTTAAAGTAGCCCTCTAGGGTTTCATTTGCATGAGCATAGGTGTAGTGCCATTTTACATGCCTGAGGTGCCCAGCAGAGCTTAGATCTCCAATAATTTCTTTGCTGCAAATTCGTAACTGCCAGTTCCCTGTCAATTCATAGAAACCAGTGGGTTTTCAGCTGACACTAAATGTCTCTGTGTGAGTAGCTGAACCATGGTTTGACATGATTTCAGGTGCCTTCGTCTAGGCAGAATTACATTGCTTCATTCAGAACTGCATCAGTTTCTGTGGAATTACAACAGAAGTATGTCATAGAAGGGTGATAGCTAAAGAAAGATTAAGCTATGAGATATGCAATATAAAGTCAACAATAGCTTTTCAGTAGTTCAGCGTTATTTCTCAAAGTCCTGGGCATATATGCACTTATTGATAATCTGTTTGTGTTTCAAATGTTTAACTATATTCACTCTGTGTTGGCAAAAGGGAGAAGCAGTGTTTTAGGATATGAATTATAAGCGAGCTGGACCTCTTCCTACTCTTACTGAAGTATAATTTAGAAATAATTTATGGTGATGTCAAAGCATTCTGAGAATTCTTTACTGAAAATATTCTCCAATATTTGACTGAAATAAGACAAGAAAGTTAGGCTGAATATATTAAAAAAATAATGCCTGTTGCCCTTGGGCACTGCATAGGAATAGAAATAATATATTTCCATCTCTTATTTAACCATTTGATATTTGAGGTGTAGAGCAAACATGATTTTATGTTTTTTCACAATAATTCTCTCTACAGAATATGTGACTGCTTAGTCAGATGACACACAATAAAACAAATGGCCTAGTGAAATAAACATAAAATCTGGAGACAAACTCATAGATCTGACTCACTATTAACATAATTCCATAAACTAAAATATCTATATATCAGTGTAGGAAGACACTTGGGGGAAATATTTCACCGTGTATTGTAGCTGCTTTGTTTAATACGTTAGGTCATGTGTCACTGAACTTCAAATGACAAAACACTGAATACTGAAATTTAAAGTAGTAAATAGCTATAAAAACACTCATTATGCATTTATTTGCAGCTAGAAGAAAAACAATCAATTCACAAAATGGTATTCACAGCTGAAATTAAATGGTGAAGTGGCAAGGTGCAATTGGGCAAGTGTCACAGTTACTCATGGTCTTGTATCTAAGTGAGAGTTTGTCTGCATTTTAATTAGTAGAGAACACTTAACATCTAATTCTTACAAAATATAGAGCACTTCTGCCCATACGTCATTATGCTTTTATAAATATAAGAACTGGACATTATTATTTCTGTATTTCAAACTGACAGACCGAGTATTTATTTTCCTCCCAGACACAAGTTTTCAATTACAGTATTGCTGAGGATTGCTCTCAGTATCACTTTCAGTGAGTGGATCTCACTGAGAGTTTAAATTTTGAAGTTTTGACTTAATTTGTCAATACAATTAAAATATTTACTGTAGAAATATTACCCAGTTACATTAAATTTCATATGTAGTTTAGGACTTCTTGTGAAATCATACCTGTTTGAAAGTTTTTACATTTTTAAACTAATTTTTAATTCTGATGTTTTCGTTGTATATTTACAGGTTCATTTATTAGGAATTGTTTATACAAGTAATTCTCAAAACTCTAGCAAAAAATACTTTTCTTTCCATTTTACAGATTCAGGGTTTCATATATGAAAGAAGTGGATCCTTCTGAGTGGGCACAGGTTTGCCATTGTGTGTAACTGGACTCCAACAAGCCTACCTCTTTTTCTGGTTTTCCTCTAGAAATTATGATAGGTTTCATTTGATTTAATTTGTCTCATGTCTGGAGGTAATCACCATAAGAATTTTTTTTAACCTATGAAGAAATGCTGAGACAATTGGGGTTGTTCCCTGAAAAAGAGAAGGCTCAGGGGAGACCTTGCAGCCTATCAATATTAAAAGGGGGCTTGTAAGAAAAATGGAGAAAGACTTTTTACCAAGACTTGTAGTGACAGGACAGGGGCACAGGTTTTAAACTGAAAGAAGGTAGGTTTAGATTAGCTATAAGGAAGAAATTATTTATGAAGAGGGTGGTGAGACACTGGAATATGTTGCCCAGAGAAGTTGTAGATGCACTACCGTTGTTCAGTGTCAGGTTGAATGGGGCATTGAGCAAGCTGATGTAGTGAAAGAGGTCTGTGGCCATGGACATCCACTTCAGCCTTGGGGGGTGGGGGTGGTGGAGGACAAGATGATCTTTAAAGTATCTTTCCAACCCAAACCATTCTTTGGTTCTATGATTCCAAGACTATGGCCAACCCCACATATAACACAGTTCAGATAGAGCAGTCTCTGAATACTTAGTTTTCTGCATGAAACATAATGGGATTTAAAGGTGATTACTATGGATTTACCTGCCACAATATATCTTTGATTGGGAAGATCCTTAGATCCTACCCTAGCTCACAAAATAAAGGACTACAGTTCTCATCTCTCAAAATATACAAGAACAGTCACACTCTGTATCTGTTATCTGCCTTGGAATGAAGTTACAACCTAATCTCTACATGGAGCTATACTTTTAATATTCAGAGGCTTTTATATGAATCATGTGGTGTAATCATTAGTAAGTTTACCTGAGTTATGAATTGTGACAATTGTTTTAAAAATCGAAGTAAACCAAAACTGTATTAAAGCAGTTTTCTCATTCATTTTTCACCCTTATGATCCATAATAGACAAGATGATCAATAGTTTCATTGGAAAAATTCACCTCAGGAAAATGTATTTTTACTTTATCATTTTTGTGATGTGGAACCTACGCTGTGGTCTGGAAGTAACTATGATGAAAAGAGCTTTTTCTTTCCTAAATAGACCTAATATTACAGCATGTTTGATCATGGTGTGGCCTAAATACATTTTAATACATTTTCATTTGGTATTGTGAATGCATCATATGAAGGCATTCTTCACCTATACAGAATAAAAATAATTTCTTTTCTACATAACTTATTTAACTTAGCTGGAAGTAATTTCTCCAAAATAATGCTAAATAAAAGGTGAAAAAATGTTTTAAATATGATGTGTTTAATTTTCTTTTTTTAATGAGAAACTGACCCCTTGCACTCTCCTTCACTGTGGAATAATTACTATCTGCTATTACTAACACTTCCAGAGATAAATTATCTAGTCAGGATTAGAATTAACAAGCAGAGCTGATCAAACCACTATGAACATGCCTTCCTCAGAGTCAGTTTCAGCTGACGTTGTTCACTCATTCTCAGTTAGGCACTATCTTAGAGCTTTTATTTACTGAATATTTACTTGCTGATCAGCAATTGCTATAGCGGTTTCATGGACTGTGGAGAAAACATTGAATTATTATATGGAAATGTAACTGTCACATTCAGTAGAGGCCCTAGTGATATATGTAATAGTAACTTAATAAATTGGTGGCACTGTACTGAACTGGAATAATACAATTTAGCAATTTTTTCGAAGGAAAAATAAAGTAATTTGTTAACTTCATGTTTTGATTTGAAAATATAATAAATTGAAAATTAATGCAAGTCATTATTTCTATTGCATTCAGTGACAACATTTATCTTAAGTATCATCTAGCAGCTTAATATATCAATTTCATAAATGCCCTCTTAAAAGTTTTATTCAAAATGATACATTAGTTTCAGACTGATCAATTAATGAACATTTACTGCTTTGGTGAAAATGACAGCATAGTACACTATTAAAAACTTGTCTGGGAAAAAGGACAGTGAGGAAATCTTTGTTTATGACTTCACGTGGTTTGTATCTTTATGCCATGATATTAATTTACTCATCATTTAACACCCCGAGCATGAGAGTTAAGGACCAGAGCAGTAAAATCACAAAATCATGCCAAACCAGCTGACAAATCTGCCGCAGTGATTTCTAAATCACTCAGCACTGTTCACACATACCCTAGTGATTAAAATATTTTTTTACAGCTTTGAAGGAATACATGGGAAAGTAAATCTGAAACAGCAACTGAGTTCACAACCACATTATATCGTGGTCTGATATTATAATATCATGAACCTTAAAGCACTGTTGGTACTAGCTAGTATATTAGAAATCTTCATCTGTTTCTTTCAGTGACTAAGAGACAGTTTCCAGAACTATGTTTCTAAAAAGGAGTTGAACCAGAAAACTTTAGAACATTCAGATATGCCTGAAATGTATCAAATACTATGCATTTTTATCAAAACAAAACAGTATAATATTATGTATTCATGCTATATGTTGGTCAGTAATGATGGGGAACCTTGGTCTGCTTTTCCCAAATGTTAGAAGGTGATTATTCCCCTGTATAAATGCAAAGTGCTTCTTGAATACTTAAGGGGTTTTTAGTCCTTCAGTCTCAAAAAAAATATATAAAAAAGTATTAGAAAAAAAGTATTATAAAAATTTCAGAAAATGGCAAGAAAGATACTGAAAAGTAGGAAAATGAACAGTTAGATGAGTTATAATTAGGTTTCAAATTCTTCAGTCTGAAAAAAATGATCTAGAAGAGATGACAGAGTGCTTTTATGACCCATCTAGAGATGGTGAATATGGACCACTTTTTCCCTGCCTCTTCCTATGGAAGAACTATGAGACATCAGATGAAACTAGCAGGAAACACAAAAGGAGACTGTATGTTGCACTTAGCCCTGCTTTGAGCAGGAGGTTGAACGAAATTTTCAGCTTCCTTTTTTTCTAGGATTCTATGAGACAGTTGCTCAAAAATATAGGCTATGGAACACCTTCTCTCAGAATGCTGAGAACACTCAAAGCATACACCAGTTTAAGGAAAGACTGGACAAATCCAGTGAATATATTTATTTATGTTTTCTAAAATCTTAGAAACCACCTTGATTCAGGAAACAGAAAAGTACTGGACAGTACTTGGAAAAAATGTGCTTTTTTTCATGTTATTTTCTAGCCTAGGCATTGCTTATGCATACTCTTGGGAAAACAATGTTCAGATTATATAGACCATTGGACTTATCTGCTGATATACGTATAGTGTGTTTGTTCTGGTGTTATTTCATGTTACCTTTTTTGTAACTACTAAAATAACAATAACACTGATTATTGTTATTAAAGGTGATAAAATTGCAAGAATGTCTATGTAGACTGAGTGGTTACTCTTTATAAGTCTAATTTCTCTTGACTTCTTAATCCTTTGGTTTTTCCTCTTCTTTCTTCTCATTCTTCTTTTTTTTTTTTTTTGTCAGCAGGTGTTATTGTGTGATATTACCACAATCTCTGTCCACTCTTTTCTTCTCTTTTCCCTTTAGCACTGAGTAAATTTCTTCAGCATTCATTTTTAAGACTCCTTTCACTGGAGCTGCTTAAAATGCAAGACAACTTATCTAAATTGGTTCCATAGCTTCTCTCCACAGACAATAGAGAGATACAGATACCTTCTCTGTATTAGATGAAGAAAAAAACACCTCTTTTCCTTTTTCCTTTTTCCTTTTTCCTTTTCTCCTTTCTTTGCCTTTTTTCCTTTTTTCCTTTTTTCCTTTTTTCCTTTTCCTTTTCCTTTTCCTTTTCCTTTTCCTTTTCCTTTTCCTTTTCCTTTTCCTTTTTTATTTTTCTTTTCCTTTTCCCCTTTCCCTTTCCCTTTCCCTTTTCCAGTTTCTGTTTCTTTTTTTCTTTTTCTTCTTTTTTCTTTTTCTTTTTTCCTTTTTTTCTTTTTCCTTTTTATTTTTTTGTGCAAAGCTTTCTGTTTATTTCTGTCAACTGTTTGGTTAGACTGTGTCAAAACTAACACAGCTCTCATTCTCTGTTTCCATGTCAGCCTCTTTGCAGTCCTTTCATCAACATGGCAACTAACCTTGCATTGATGGTTAGACCTGTCTCTTTGAATTTTGTTAATGACCTCTTGTTGCCTGTGATATAAAGTCTAAGTCTCAGAGTTTTTTTATATTCCAAGCCACTCACTGGAAATCAGACTATGAATAGAGACAATACTGTGTTGCAGCGGCTAATCTACTGCTTTTTGCTTAATCAGAATCTTTCTCTTGCCATGGCTATTGTGCGGGGGTAGTGTACTTCTGCTTCCTGTCTATGCTGCCTGTGCTGGTGTGTGGGGGTGACGCTCTCCCTGCTGCAGTGCAGTGGTTTCCCTCTGTGCAGTGCAAGAAGGAAACAGCTGACAAACATTTGACTGAGGTGGCTCTTAGTAAAGGTCTGGTGGGGATGGAGGTCATAGTTCCCCATGTACGCGTGCTTTATTTAAGGACTTAGCCTGTATTCAAGTAGGCCCTGAAATCATCAAACTAGTGCATGAAAAAGCATTTAAAAAGTTAACAGTCTCTTAGGTATGTTTAAGGCTTTGCATTTATTATGGGGAAGAACTGTGATAATGGGACAGAAAATTATTTGAAACTGACATATAACAAAGTAGATTGAATACATTTTTATCAGTATATCTTATGGCAAATTAATTAAGTGATAATATAGCAATAGAGTACTGTCTGTTACATATTAAGATTTGGCTTAAAATAATTATCACATTAGAAGAACTACTTTTATTTCCACTGATGACTATGACAAAACTGCCATTAAATTACCAAGAACAAAAATTTGTCCAGGAGCAGTAAAAGTAGGAGCAGAAGAATATTTTTAAAGATAAAATGACATAACTTATAATAGAAATTAATATCCCTTTAGATAAAAAGAACTGAACTAGTAAACTGCATGGTTAGCAGTGTTCCATTTCAAGCTAAATTGAAGTCTCAGGTGATGATAATAAGCCTTTCACATCTGCTTCGGTAACTGGAACATGACAAGCAGCCAGACTCCACACTGGGTGACAAAAAATGCCATGTTTGCTTCAAGAGGACATTCAAAGGCATCTGAAACCTCTGTTTTGTCATGATCTTTCAAAATCATCCACTGCTAGCCTGATAAAAGAAGAAAAAGAAATAGGACACATGTGACCAAGCCAGCACTGATATAGCATAGTTTTCAGGTAATCAGCTTAACTTAAGCGCCTTCTTTTGGCAGATTAGCCAGATGGAACAGTGATATTCTGCTTGTGTGTCTTGGAAGGTGAAGATGAATGCCCCCAAATGTGTATAATTTTGAAAGTTGATGTTTGTACCTTGCAATACAAGCAGTATATTTCAAGGTAGTAGTTGTCAAGTGATGTCAAATCAGTGTTTGCTTTGGGTTTGGTCTTTTTTATTATTCCTTGTGTCTGGTATGTAACTATGCAAACTGGATGTTAGTTGAGGGATAGGTCAAATGCATAGATACAAATATGGCCAATCTGAAAATTAATTTTCTTATGCTTTTTTTTGCTCTACATTTTAAAATTATGTTGTTTTTAAGCGATTTGTACTTGTGTAATTACTTGTAGGATCATTCCCTCACAGTTTTGCACATCACAGTGTACTATGGTCTGTACCAGAGATTGCTCTGGGGACCAGGGGGGTGGCCTACTGAGAGGAATAGGTTGTGCTTGGTGGGTGCTCAGTTCTACAGAATAGGGTTGGTAGGAGGGGACTCACAGGTACCAGCATGTCTGCAGCGAAGTCTGAGACTGGAAAACTCCCAAGAATGGCAGGGATTTTGCTTGCTGAAGAGCCAAAATGTAGACTTTATAAATGATGAATAAAGAATATTTGCCTGGTGACCTAAGAACCGAAGTTGCCAGATTGGAAGAGAGCACTGGAGGAAAATGCCTTTCAATAGTCAATAGTACACAGTATAATCTCCTCCATAATTTTTCCAGGAACTGAGGTGAGACTAACATGTCTGTAGTCTAAGAACCAAAGTTGCCAGATTGGAAGAGAACACTGGAGGAAAATGCCTTTCAATAGTACACAGTATAATCTCCTCCATAATTTTTCCAGGAACTGAGGTGAGACTAACATGTCTGTAGTTCCCTTGGTCTTCCCTCACACCCTTTTTGTAGACTGGAATACCATTGGCTAGCTTCCAGTCAACAGGGACCTCCCCAGAGTCCCAAGACCTTTGATAGAAGATTGCATTGGGTTTGCATGGCAAGGTTTTGGTAGCTGGCGGGGACTACAGGGGCAGTTTCTGTGAGAAGCTGTTAGAAGCTTCCTCTATGTCTGATAAAGACAATGCCAGCCGGCTCCAAGGTGGACCTGCCACTGGCCAACACCAACACTATCAGTGATGGTGGTAGCACCTCTGGGATAACATATTTAAGAAGGGGAAAATAAACCGCACAGCAATTGCAGTTGGAGAGAGGAGTGAGAATAAGTGAAAACAACTCTACAGACACCAAGGTCAATGAAGAAGGAGTGGGAGGAGCTGCTTCAGGCACCAGAACAGAGATTCCGCTGCAGCCCATGGTGAAGACCATGGTGAGGCAGGTTGGCTCCCTCACCCGGAGCAGGTGGATACCCAAAGGACTCTGTAACCCTGTGAGAGGCCTGCGTTGGAGCAAGCTCATGGCAGAGAGGAGCCCATGTTTGAGCAGGTTTGGTGGCAGGTCTCCCCCACTATGTGGGACCCATGCTAGAGCAGTCTGTTCCTGAAGGACTGCACCCTGTAGAAGGGACCGAGTATGGAACAGCTCATGAAGAACTGCAACCCTTGGGAAGTAATCATGTTAGAGAAGTTTGTGGAGGACTGTCTCCTGTAGGAGATACCCCATGCTGGAACAGGCGAAGAGTGTGAGGAGGCCCCC
>NW_010518439.1:92192-96853 GCF_000687285.1 Phaethon lepturus
GTGAGGAGTCCCCCCCCCTAGGAGGAAGTAGTGGCAGAGACAACATGTTATGAACTGTCCGCAACCCCATCATCCTGTGCTGCTCAGCAGGGATAAAGTAGAGAAAACTGGGAGCAAAGTTGAGCCCAGGAAGAAGGGAGGGAAATGGGGAAGGTGTTTTAAGATTTGGTTTCAGTTCTTATTACCCTTCTCTGATTTGATTGGGAATAAATTAAACTAAT
Source organism: Phaethon lepturus (assembly GCF_000687285.1). Lineage (NCBI taxonomy): Eukaryota > Metazoa > Chordata > Aves > Phaethontiformes > Phaethontidae > Phaethon > Phaethon lepturus. The sequence continues at coordinate 92,414 of NW_010518439.1, forward strand.
TTCCCCAGTCAAGTCTTTTGCCAGTGACGGTAATTGGTGAATGATCTCTCCTTGCCCTTATCTCGACCCACAAGTTTTTCATTATACACTCTCTCCCCTGTGCAACTGAGAAGGGGAGTGATAGACTGGCTTTTGTGGGACCCTGGTGTCCAGCCAGAGTCAACGCACCACAATGATCGAGATCTGGCATAACATCTGCTAACTCCTTCAGTAACCATCAGGCCCCATTGCACTTATGAACATTCAGCTAATACAGCTGGTCCCTTACAATTTCAGCATCCACAAATGGATGTTTGCTCCAGACACCTCTGACTCAGTGGATCAGGCAGCCCAAGGTCTATCAGTATTATTAAATTCCTGCACTTGTGGTCCTCTGACTCAGTGGACCGGGCAGCCCAAGGTCTATCAGTATTATTAAAGACTCGGGCAAAAAAAGCATTGAATGACTCTGCTTTTTCTTCATCCTGATTAGTCAGACTAACATAGTCAAGAAATATCAATCCAATGTTTTCTGTAGACCTCCTCTTGCTATTGAAATTCTTTAAAAAGCCCTTCTTGCTATCTGAAACAATGCTGGCCAGTTTCAACTCTAACTGAGCTTTGGCCTTTCATGTCTTCTCCCTGCATATACGAACCACAGCTCTGTAATACTCCTGTGAAGCCTTCCAGAGGTTGTCCAATTTCTTTTTCCTCCTGAGCTCCATGAGGAGTTCCCTGTTCAGCCAAGCTGGCCTTCTGCCCTGCTTGCTTGACTATCAACACAGTGGAATTGCCTGCTCCTGTGCTTCTAAGAGGTGGTTCTGAAAGACTGACCAGCACTTGTGGACTCCTAAGTCCTCAAAAGCAGATTCCCAGAGTACTCTGCTAAGTAGCTCCCTAAAAAAAGTTGCACTGGGCAAAGAAAAGAGTGGTTTCCAAGCCTTCCTAATGAATGTATTTCACTCAGCACATCTGAGTGAAATTATTGTTAAATTTAATAAACAGGAACGTGACTTAAATTCTGATGCAAATGGAGGTTTAGAAAACAAGTCCTGTTATATGTTCAGTTAACCGATAATAAGGCAACATAATAAAGAAACAGGCTTGAGATGCCACTTCATAAATATTTAGGCCTGCTTACAGTAGAGCACTTTTTGATTCTTTCTATATAGAGACCTAAGACATCTTTCAGGGATTAATCTGAGAGTAGTATCTAAGTTTTCAAGTTTAACTTCTGCATAGTTTCATGGTGTGTAAGGCAACACATCACAAGACTCATTTTGCTTACTGAGCCGGTAATATTATTTTATCATTTAAATAAGGCACATCTTATAAGGGCAATTAAAAAGTTTTTTGGAGTTTCAGATGTTTTTAATTTTTTCTATATTGCTTATGTCCTAAGAGAGTGCAATCTAACATAATATTATAATGTTCTTCAAAACCAGAAACTGATCACTATACTTGTAATCAAAGATTTAAACTATGTTTATTATTTTTTTTACTGGGGGTGTTTTTTAATCTTAATAATAATAATATGATTCCATAACAAAAGCAAATACATTTAACATTACATGTACATTAGTGAAAGGTACATTGATGGGGCTTCTGAGTTTATGTAGAGGCTAAAAAACAAGATAAATAGTCTGGTTTTCATGCAGTAGAAATGTATTAAATAATTTTGCATCTAGATTATTCATAGTTAAACTCAAGTATCATTTGTATTAAGTATCATTTCAATTTTGTACCAGGCTTTGATTTAAACATCTGGAGGAAATGTGTTGTGTGTGGTTTATTAAAATTCAGAAAATCTCTCAATAGTAGGTATGGAAAATGACCGTGCCTAAAGCATGCAACATGAGTCAAATTATTATCAGATCTTAAAATGCAAGTTTTTTATATTTAGTTTCAGTTTTTCCCTCTATTTTTTTCTAGAGAAATGTTTAAAGTCCCATATGGATATTCAGAAAATTAATACTTTTGTAACAGAATGTATAAACACTTCATTTATTCCAATTAATGTAGCTAGAAACAAAATGAACAAATAGTTATGATCATGTTTTCCTTGGACTTTTCATACTGATATATGAAAACTTGAGTGACATTTCAAATACTGAGGACCAGTTTACCTTTTCCTTGTCTTCAAACTCAGTTCAAATTCTAAGACTTGAATTTTTTTACTCCTGCACATTCTTTGGTGATTTTCCAGATTTATTTTCATGTCTACTTATTTGTCTTTCTTACCCTGAAAGTTGCTTCCACATGTTAACTATTTTTTTCAGATGAAAATTAGTCTGCTAGTATTACCATACAAAAACCAACCTTATAACAATGTAAACCTGTGCATTTTAATATTCATTAAAAGGCTATGTGTTTTACCTTGTTAATAAGGGCACTACTTTCTTCATTTCTTTACAGAAAATTATAATAAACAGAGTAATATGACTTAAAAATCTTATAATGAAAAGAAAAACATTCATTCTTAACAGTAAAAAAAAAGATACAGGAAGTACTCCAGAGAATAGAAAGAAATATGAACATCATCTCAATTGTTGCACTAAATCAGAGCTATTGACTTTCAGATAAATGTTTTTTTTATCAGCTGTACCAGGCAGTGCATATATAAATCTAATTATTTGTTTTATTGAACTTTAAAGCAAATACACATACAAAAATTGACATGACAATGGTGCTAAGAACTTTACTGAAACTACAGAAGACAAAGAATTTAATGGGAAGGCTGAAACCTATCCTTCACTCATCCTGTTGTGATAACTTTTTGATTAAACAAATCTGTTGGTTGCTTTGGGACCTTAACTTTTGCCCTATCTAGAATTATTAACATCATGTGTGCGATGCAGAACAATGATAACTTTGGTAATAACAGAGATTTGAAGTGGCTTCAGTGACCCAGATTGCTCTTAGAATTAAATATGATACCAAGAAGGTTGAATATCTCTTATGTAAATTTTATGAAATGAAATAGATTCTATTACTAAATATGAAATATCTGTCTATTATTCTATATAATTGTACGGCTTTCTTCTCTAGCATTTGAACTCTTTCTCCAAGTCTGCTCCTCAGAAATGTTTATGCCAGTATGCATAAGAATAATGCCAGATGAATTTTTATCATCCTCTAGAGCTGCAACTGGCACCAGAATCTTAAAAAAATCCCTACCACATGTTAGATAGTATTCTCAGTTAAAGCACTAGTCTTGTACTGTGAATGTTACTTTAAATCACCAAATCTGAGCAGACTAACCCTTTGTCAAAAAGGACCTGGTCAGTTCAACAAAGTTACTACAAGTATCCACTGCTTGTGATCTCACAGCATTGTTCTCTGCTGAGAGAGAATAATGGAAGTTGCCTCCTTATTAAAGGTCTTTCTGAAGTTTAAGGAACTTGCTTTTGTTACATCACTATATGCTCATAAATAGTCATCCATGGTGCTAGAAACTTCTAACATATTTAAAGAAGCTCGTACCTGCTGAGTGGAAGGATAAAGAGATGCTTTATGCATTGATAATATTAGATGCATCCTTATACTTGTCATAACTGTATTAAAATGTGCCAAGCCATGTATAGCATTTCATTGACCTTATTGAAGTGTTAAAGCAGAGTATATGGCTTTTTTTCTTTAAGTTTATTGAATAAATTAGGTTTTATCCTAATGCTGTATTCTTATTCTCTCTGTGAGATACTTTAATTTTCCTCGGTGGAAACACGTGAGCTTTCCATACCTTTTTATTCTCATATTATGTTTGTGAAAGATAAAAGTACTATGTTCTTCATTTCACAACAAAAACAGAGGGTAATGGTCAATGGCTTAACATCCAGATGGAGATCAGTGGCAAGCGGTGTCCCTCAGGGGTCCATGTTGCGACCAGTTCTCTTTAATATCTTCATCAATGACATAGGCAGTGGGACAGAATGCACCTTCAGCAAGTTTGCAGATGACACTAATCTGAGTGGTGTGGTTGACATGTCTGAGGTATGGGATGCCATCCAGAAGGACCTCGACAAGCTCAAGGCATGGGCCCATGTGAACCTCATGAGGTTTAGCAAGGCCAAGTGCAGAGTCCTGCACCTAGTTCAGGGCAACCTCCTGTATCAATACAGGCTGGGGGATAAAGGGATTTGAGAGCTGGAAGTCATTTTTGGCAATGAGGGTGGTAAAACACTGGCACAGGTTGCCCAGAAAGATGGTAGATGCCCCATCCCTGAAACATTCAAGGTCAGGCTGGCTCTGAGCAACCTGATCTATCTGAAGATGTCCCTGCTCATTGCAGAGGGGTTGGACTTGATGACCCTAAAAGGTCCCATTCAACCCAAAGATTCTATGATTCTATAATTCTATGATTAACCTGAACAGTATGTCATACAGGTTCTACAACTGCCTCTAAATGATTTGGACTCACTTGATCTTACCTACTAGAGGGTAGGAGGGCTCTGCAGAGGGATC
>NW_010518440.1:0-315 GCF_000687285.1 Phaethon lepturus
TGTAGGTTTCTGGAGAATGCATATCCCAAATGACAGTCTCATTGTAAGCCCTCTCTATCAAGTGACTCAAAAGAAGAATGAATTAAAATGAGTCCCTGACAAAGGACAAACCTTTGACCAAATTAAACAGGAAATAGTTCATGCAGTAGCCCTCGGGCCAGTCCGGGCAGGACAAGATGTTAAAAATGTGCTCTACACTGCAGCTGGGAAGAATGGCCCTACCTGAAGTCTCTGGCAGAAGGCACCAGGAGAGACTCGAGGTCGACCTCTAGGGTTTTGGAGTCGAGGATATAGGGGATCTGAGTCCTGCTATAC
>NW_010518440.1:690-1984 GCF_000687285.1 Phaethon lepturus
GTAGCCCTCGGGCCAGTCCGGGCAGGACAAGATGTTAAAAATGTGCTCTACACTGCAGCTGGGAAGAACAGCCCTACCTGGAGCCTCTGGCAGAAAGCACCAGGGGACACTTGACATAAACCCCTAGGGTTTTAGAGTCAGGGATACAGAGGATCTGAGGCCTGCCATACTCCAACTGAAAAAGAGATATTGGCAGCATATGAAAGGGTTTGAGTTGCTTCAGAAGCGGTTGGTACTGAAACACAGCTCCTCCTGGCACCCCAACTGCCAGTGCTGGGCTAGATGTTCAAAGGGAAGGTCCCCTCTACACATGCAACTGGTGCTACGTGGTGTACGTGGGTTGCATTCATCACACAGCAGGCTCAAATGATGCCCCACCATATAATAAGCTACCAAAAAATGAAAGGCAATGTCCTGTTCACTGATGGGTCCCGTCACATTGTGGGAAAGCATCGGAGGTAGAAGGCTGCTGTGTGGAGCCCTATACGACGAGTCCCAGAAGCTGCTGAAGGGCAAGGTGAATCAAGTCAGTTTGCAGAGGTGAAAGCCATCCAGCTGGCTTTAGATATTGCTGAACGAGAAAAATGGCCAGTACTTTATACTGAAGCAGGGATGGTGGCTAGTGCCCTGTGGGGGTGGCTACAGCAATGGAAGCAAACCAACTGGCACCACAGGGGTAAACCCATTTGGGCTGCCCCACTGCGGCAAGATATCACTGCCCAAGTAGAGAACGTGGTTGTAAAAGTACATCACGTAGATTGACACATTTATGTACTTTCTGGAAGGTTGTTGATTACATGATTAGTTCAACTTTTAAAGATTTCTTTAGCCTAATAACTGTGTGATTGTGATTAACAGCCTACTCTCAGAGTCCTTAGGCTATACTTGCCTCAATGCTAACATTTCAGCTACGTGCAAATAGTTAATCACAAGGAAAGCATGCACGTAGAACCAAGAGGCCTCATGAAATTAAAACAAAGAACAGTTAGGAGCAAGGACTGAGAGATTAATGTGTACAGAGAAGATATCTTAACCTTGAGAATAGAAACATCCTAGCAAGAGTGCTCAAAGAAGGTGCTAAGAAAGAATCGCTTGTCTGTACAACAGAAGGGGCAAACATCCAAGGACAAGAAATTATCCTCAGGAGACCTGTGACCATAAAAGGGAAAAAGGAGTAGGGGGCTAACTCCCCAAACAACCACTGACAACCACTGTGCACACGTAGTGTAGTTCTGCAATGACAGCATTAGGTAAGTGTAGTATATAGGCAGGGAGGTGGAGATTTCTTGGAAAA
>NW_010518441.1:0-266 GCF_000687285.1 Phaethon lepturus
GCTCTCCATCCCCATCTTCCAGCTCAGGAGGATGAATACCCTGCAGATATCTGTCTGGCTATTAAAGACTGAGGCAAAGAAGGCATTAAGTACCTCAGCCTTGTCCTCGTCCTTGGAGACAATGTTCTCCGCCATATCCAGTAGGGGATGGAGATTCTCCTTGCCTCTCTTGTTGTTAACATATTTGTAAAAACATTTTTTATTATCCTTTACGACTGTGGCCAGACTGAGCTCTAGCTGGGCTTTTGCCTTTCTAATTTTGTCCC